>NC_142736.1:9648208-9803708 GCF_051943395.1 Hippocampus bargibanti | reverse complement strand
TTATATGGCGCACAGGATGTGATGTATTGTAGATGCGACAGGATGCGATGTATTGTAGATGCGACACTGATGCGTACTTTGTTTGGTCTAAAAACATTGTGTTGATCCGTGTTGATGGCGAAATTAGAAGGAAAAACACAAATAACACGATGGTGAATCGTAGTGTGTCGCACCAACACTATCAATTGCGGTAACACCATAAAAGGACACAAATTCTCAGCAGACAAATCAACACATTTCCAATGGAGCTTGTGCGCCATCTTGTGCATTTTCTGGGAACTACATTGGAATCCAGACTATGAATCATATTCATAACTGGATGAGTAACAAGAAAGCATCTTCTCCGAATCTGAACTCTCCGAAGCCATTGTTTTGTGTCTGGAGTATCCTGGCGTGAAGTCACGAACCAGTGGGCGGGAACTGGGGGTCTTTCTGAAACTCACCATTTCCGAGGTCATATTTAAGCAGTTTTGGGACACTAAGTCATTTTTATTGGTGTTTTGAATTTGACTAAAAGTATAAGTCTGCGTGTTTTGGGTATTTTAGATGCTGTAAAATGTTTTACTGATGTCAGTTAGGAAACAAAAAAAATGTGTTGGTTGTCCTTTAAATGGAAGTAGATCAATAAACGGTCATACATATTCGTGGTTCATTTCCCTTTATTTTAGCATGAGTTTAACTCTTAAGACCAAAACGTTTATGTATAATAAATATGACATTCTTAATTGTAATACGGATTAATTGAATGCTGATGTTTGTTGTAAAATACATGGGATGAGGACCATGACGGGGGAAAAAAACATTCTTCCAAATGGTTGATGCGATTCAATCATCACAGACTCACCCTGTCCACTTTCATGATCTGAAACCTCTGTGAAATGTCGGCCGTGTTGGCAGGCAGCCTGGAGCGTCCCGACACGAAGCGCATGAAGAGGACTCGCTCCTCGTTGGAAAACTCCTCCAGGGTCTGCCAGAACCACTGCACCAACGAGTGCTGCTCGTCCACCTCTCGGTAGCGCACCACCTTCTTCAGAACGTCGCAGCAGATCTCGGGCATGCCGCACACCATCTGCTCCAGCTGCTTGGCCGTCAGCAGGGACAGCAGCGGCACCGGCACGATCCAGGACATGCCTTCACGCACGGCCGCCACCTGACAGGAGCGGCGGGGTCGCCTCTCGTTAAGGGCTTTGTAAAAAAAATGTACCCTCCGGCACACTCAATCATCTTCATTCAGCTCAATGACCAAGTCAACATCCTCACCTGACGATTAATTTCATGTAGCCGGTACTCGATAGCTCTTTCCACATATTCCTTTCTGTTGGAGAATGTGAGAGGGATGCTGTTTCCTCCTGGGATGATGGGCACCATTTTGCCATCTGCACTCTGACCGACAAAGGAATCCAGAGGAATCATCTGAAAAAAAAAAAAAAAATCATTAAGACAAGAGTACTCTCTTCGACACACACACACACACACACACACACACACACACACACACACACACACACACACACACACACACGCACGCACACACACACACACACACACACACACACACACACACACACACACACACACACACACACACACACACACACACACACACGCACATACACACCAGTGACGTGCAGTCAGGGGAGGCAGGTGAGGATGTCACCTGTCATCATGGAATTATCAAATGACAAAATAAATTAAAGTTATATTTAATTAGTGATTTGTACTTTTACGTTCTGTTCCATTTAACTGCAACATTTTTGGATTTTTTTTCAAAATGGCTGAATTTTCACATTTACCGTTCAAATACTAAGTAGAGACGAGCGGTGAGGCAGCAGCCGGCTGAGCCTCACCGTGGATTGCGCAATCCCTATGCTAACTGTGCTGGCTTGTTCTGCAGTGAGACCGCATTGCTGTCCCTCTGCATATCGCTATTAAAGTGTTCAAAAGCTTTTAGCATATGAACTAAATTTCTAGTTTAGCTGGTGTATATAATGTACAGTCACTGTACATTATAAACACTGTACTCCAGTGTTTATTTTATTTTTAGCAAAACTGTGTGCATAGGTGAGGCACACAGTTCTCCTGCCTCATGACAGGGGGCGCTGGTGATTACAGATTCTTCTTGCGACTCCTCGGCTGCAGAATAATAGAATTTAGTGACAGCAAGCTACAGTAAACAGTTAGCAAGTTAAGTGCAACCATCCAGTCATTTTTTTCGTGTTGCTTGGCCTTATTTTCAGAATGGTGGATTACATATTTAAATTGAAAGATTTTTCTAAACTGGACTTTCAATCGAAGCAGGAGATAATAATTAAAGGAAGACCAACACCGTACTGTATAGCTCACAAACGGTGAGGGATGGATGTTGATCTCCTGGACAGCTTCTCAGCTTTTTGGCCAAGAAGGATCTCATTGAAACTATTCCTGAAGCGACAAAGTTGCTCCAGCTCGTGCTCACGGTTCCAGCGACTACAGCATCAGTGGAGCGGTCATTCTCAGCACAAAAGACTGAAAACATACAGTCGGAACAGGACTGATCTAGGACGACTGTCTTCACTGGCAGTGATCTCCATTGAAACAGAGAGACTTGGACTTCATTTATAAGTCAAGGTAACATGATAATAACATTTTTTTTAATTATTTTTTTTCTTCTCTGCGACAGTTTGTATACAGCAGGAGTCTCAAACTCAATTTACCCGGGGGCCGCTGGAGGCAGAGTCTGGGTGAGGCTCGGGCGCATCAGGATTTTCACAAGAAAAGCACACATTCCAATGTTCTCAAAATCTTTATTTTTAACACACAAAAAATGAATTAAATGAATAAATGGAAAAATAATGTAGCCACAAGGGGGCACAAGCCAGTGTCTTATTGTGCTGGTCCCAAGCCCGGATAAATACAGAGGGTTGTGTCAGGAAGGGCATCCGACGTATAAAAATTTGCCAAAACAAATATGCGAATCAAACCTATGAACAGGTGCCAGTAGTGTGATGGCAAGATGCAAAGAGTACTTTGAAGAATTGATGAATGAGGAAAATGAGAAGGAACAAAGAGTAGAAGACGTGACTGTTGTGGACCAAGACGTAGCAAGCATTAGCAAGGATGAAGTGAGGAGGGCGCTGAAGAGGATGAAGGGGCGAAAGGCACTCGGGCCTGATGATTTACCAATCGAGGTATGGAAGTGTCTTGGGGAGGTGGCGGTGATGTTCCTCACTGGGTTATTCAACAAGATCTTATATGGTGAACAGATGCCTGAAGAATGGAGACAAATAGTACTCGTGCCCATTTTTAAGAACAAAGGAGATGTGCAGAGTTGTACTAATTATAGAGGAATAAAGTTGATGAGCCATACAATGAAACTCTGGGAAAGAGTAGTTGAAGCTAGACTAAGAGCAGAAGTGAACATTTGTGAGCAGCAGTATGGCTTCATGCCAAAAAGAGTACGACAGATGCAGTGTTTGCTTTAAGAATGCTGATAGAGAAGTACAGAGAAGGTCAGAAGGAATTGCATTGTGTCTTTGTAGATCTGGAGAAAGCGTATGACAGGGTGCCCAGAGAAGAGCTGTGGCATTGCATGAGGAAGTCTGGAGTGACGGAAAAGTATGTCAGAGCGGTGCAAGACATGTATCATGACTGTAAGACAGTTGTGAGGTGCGCTGTCGGTATAACTGAGGAATTCAAGGTGGAGGTGGGACTCCACCAGGGGTCAGTTCTGAGCCCCTTCTTATTTGCTATGGTGATGTACAGGCTGGCAGACGATGTTAGACAAGAATCTCCTTGGACCATGATGTTTGCATGATGATCTGTAGCGAGAACGGGGAACATGTGGCAGAGAAACTAGAGATGTGGAGATATGCCCTGGAAAGGAGAGAAATGAAGATCAGTCGCAGCAAGACGGAATATATGTGTGTGAATGAGAGGGATCCAAGTGCAAGAGTGATGCTAGAGGGAGAAGAGATAAAGAAGGTGGAGGACTTTAAGTACTTGGGGTCAACTGTCCAGAGCAATGAAGAGTGTGGAAAAGAGGTGAAGAAGCGTGTCCAGGCAGGCTGGAGCGGTTGGAGAAAAATGTCAGGTGTGATGTGTGATAGAAGGTTTTCAGCTAGGTTGAAAGGAAAACTGTGTAAAACCGTGGTCAGACCAGCCATGATGTTTGGACTGGAGACAGTGCCACTGAAGAAAAGACAGGAAGCAGAGCTGGAGGTAGCAGAGCTGAAGATGTTGAGGTTTTCTTTGGGAGTGACCAGGTTGGATAGGATCAGGAATGAGTACATTAGAGGGACAACTCATATTAGAGGATTTGGAGAGAAAGTCAGAGAGGCCAGACTGAGATGGTTTGGACATGTCCAGAGGAGAGAGAGTGACTATATCGGGAGAAGGATGCTGAGTCTTGAACTGCCAGGCAGGAGACCGAGAGGAAGACAGAAGAGGAGGTTTATGGATGTTGTCAAAGAGAACATGAAAGTAGCTGGTGTGAGAGAAGAGGATGCACAAAACCGGGATAGATGGAGGACATTGATTCGCTGTGGCGACCCCTGTGGGGAAAAGCCGAAAGGAAAAGAAGAAGAAGAAGAATAAATGGAAAAATGAATAAAAAATAAATTAACCAGTAATAAATAAAATAATTATAATGATCAGACGACTGAAAAAAAAAACACAGGAAACTAATTATTTTAATAAAGTTTCAAATATCTGTATTCACAGTTCTTTAACCTTTATCTTTCTGAACATCAATAAAATATTGAACATGAACTGTCCTAAACATGGCTTCTCTTGCCTACTTCTTGCTGCTAGAGACCTGGCAGCGCTTCTTTTCACAAAGCCGAGCCACATTTGGCTTGAGGGAGGAGGCAGTGGAGACTAGGTATGGTTTGAAGATGCTCATCAGTAAGTCACAGCAACGCACCTGATTCAAATCATCAGGACCATTTTGATGCTGCTTCAGAGCTGGCTGATGAGCTGATCATTTGAATCAGGTGTGTTGCTCCTGGGTGAGCTGGAAAACAGGCAGGACAGCGGCCCTCGAGGACCGACTTTGGACACCCCTGATTTAAAGCATCCATAACAATTCTATCTTTAAAGGACAACCGAAGTCTCTGGACAAGTTGTGTCCATAATTTGTAAAATGGCTTCAAATGACTTCTACTGAGCGTATTTTACAAAGATTCCATCGCATATAGCTATATTTTACGTTTTAAGACTCGCGCTGAATTTTCCGGAAGTCTTGTTTTTGAGTTGGTGACGAGTCCTCACCCTGCGTCACTGAAGGAACGTCCCTGACCGAAAAAAGGACACATTGCAGCAGTCCTTCCATCACGTCAATGCATTTTGCTGTACTTTGGTCTGAAAACGTCATGTAGGACCAAAAAGAGGCAGAAGAGGGCAACAAAGCTCCATGTAAGGAATTAATCAGCCTGTGGAAACGGGCTGATTAATTCTATGTCGCCATTTTCTGCCTTTTTTGGGTGCGACATTTCCCACCCCTGATGCCTCAAAATGACACGGAATAAATTATTTAATCGATTGCAAACATGTATGCTTTCTTCCTCAGAAGTATTTGAATCATATTCATAACTGGATGAGTAACAAGAAGGCATATTCTCTGAATCTGAAGCCATTGTTTTGATTCTCGAGCAAGGCAAGACGTCTTGCGGTGACACCACGAACATGGGGGCGGGACCTTCTGAAACCGGCCACTTCCGGTTTCAAATTGAAGTACTTTTTAGACACTTTAAGTCATTTTTATTGGTGTTTTGCATTTGACTAAACATATCATTTTGGGTATTTTAGATGCTATAAATGTTTTTCTGATGTCAGTTAGGAAACCAAAAAGTGACGTTGGTTGTCCTTTAAAGTCTTTATGCTCTCATGAGATGGTTTTTAAGTTGTACAGTGATAACTTGGCTTACGAACTTATGGTTCCCAGAAAGTGGGTGTAAGGTGAAAAGTGTGTATTCCAAACATTAATTTCCACCAGGAAACCATTAAAATGAGAATAATCTGTTCCCAGGTCCTCATAAAACATAATTTTCAACTAAATAAGCCTTAAAAGTACACACACTATACCTTTATTTTATGTATAATAAATGTGCTCTGGTATTGCAATTAAAGAAATATACTGTACTGTATAATAAAGTCGTTTTATTTACCTTTGTGATGGTCGTTGATGGCTTGATGGAATGGATAGCTTTTTGCATAGTGTCTCAAGGAGCTCTGGGTTGTACATCTTGGAAGTTGCGATATTGCAACAGATGCAGGCAGACACAATCGAAACTTCATCAATCGCTGGTTCCCTTGCTTGTCTACTCTTCAAATTGTACAGATGGTTTGTGCGGGTTATTTGTGGAGCCTGATTGATGGGATATTTTAACCTTGCAGTAATGAAGAGATATTCGATCGGACACTGTGGACAAAGACTCGAATCCAGAAAGATTGTCTTTACTACCAGCAGGAGACACAGCCATTCATGACAGACGCCTGAATTCTGCAGCCCTCTGCCAAGCTATTTATTGAGAGTATATGCAAATTTAAGTGATACATTCGTAAAACAGTTTTCTTGATTAGAATACCATGCCCCTGGAACGTTCTGAGCGTGAAGCTGTAAGCAATAAAACATTGTCTCTTCCATGAACTGATAAATTTGTAACCTGGCTGATGAGCTCTTCCTGTGAAGGAGTTTTAAGTCGTAAATTGCTTCGGTGATAAAGGAGTATCCCAAGTCTTAAATTCTGTCCAAGGCCAGATCTCCTAGATGAAGATGACAGTTTAACTTGCTGTGTCTGTTGACCTGATTGAGTCCAGGTTGTCTGTGCTTCAATTGTGTATTCGAGTCACACATGTTGACTAAGCATATAACAGATGAAACTTTTAAATATAACTTCGTATTCTGTCTAATCTCTATCAAATCTATACTCTGCCTTTGAACTCTCAATAAAGTTGAAACGAGTCCAAATTTCACTGTTTTCTATTTATTTTCTCAACTTTTCACTTTTTTTTTGTTTCAAGCTCTGTCGTGTGCCTTTCCTGTTCACGTGCAGCTCTGTGTGTCTGTAGCCCCTCCCCCTGCTCACTGCTGCATGTGTCCTGCTGCCAATTACGTGCGGCTTTAACCGAAGACTGGGGGCGGGGAATACAAGTCGGCTGCCATTTACAGCTCCTCGTTCATTTCAGAGATCCAGCTCCAAGAACCGGCTTGTTAGCGAACGACACATAACTTATCGTGGCGCACCGTGTGTTTCCCGAAGAATAGTTCGTATGCCAAGATTATATTCTCGAAAATGCAAAGTTTGTAAGGTGAAAAGTTCGTTAGCTAAAGCGTTCGTAAACCAAGGTATCACTGTACTGATATGGTATTATAGTGCAAAAGTGTAATGAAAAAAAAAACGTTTGGAGGTTGAATGGTTTTGACCTGAGCACCGAATCTATTGACCTGCTTACCGCTCAACGGTTCAACATGTCCTGTCGCGAGAACACTTTATTATATATTTTAGATATTTAATGACAATTATTGTGATGGGATGAAAATTATGCCTCAGAAGCAAAAAACTCTCTCCCTATCTCCCTCTCTCTATCACTCCCTCCCTCCGGACTTTCCCCACATTGACTCACCTCGTGGAAATTGTCCTCAGTGATGCCGCTGTCTTCGATGTGAAGAATGCTTTTCAGCGTCTGCACGTAAAGGAGGTCCACCTCCTCCAAGTCTTCAAGGAGCAGTGGGATGCAGCATAGTTGTTTCCACACCAGAGGCGCCAGGTGAAGGTCCAGGGGCTTCTTGGTGCGAATGGCCACGCCCATGAGGATGCCAAGAAATTTAAACTGGAGCATGTGCTCATCCAAGCAGGACGACGGGTTGAGGAGGAACCTTGGAAAAGACCCAACTTGGACTCGTCAATAGTTCTGCTCTCACTTAGTCACTCGGGATTCACACGCCATTGGAACCATTGGATTGAATTGTTATTTTCTCAGGCAGCCGTGTTCAAGAATGTTTTGTGAAAAAGACATTTAAAACTGTTCATTTACACATCCTCAATATTGCGCAACAGTCTGTGTGAATTCGTGGACTTGGCTCATATTTTGCATATTATACGAATTTGCGTTCATGCACGGTTCGTATCATGAGGAGTGATCACCCGCTACTTCTCGGTTCATTTTTTGCGGGTTCAGTGACCCGCTGATTTTTTTTTCAGTTAATAAAAAAAAAAACACGAAACGAAACAAACGTTCAGGAAAAAAATGCTAAATGACTCAAGAGTTTTTGTACATGGCTATACCTTGATTGGTTCCCAGCACTGATGACAGCACGATATCCCATGATTTACAGCCATGTGGATTGGCTGTGCTTTTTCTCAGCCCCTCCCAGCGCCCCTCTGTGTCTAATCACGTGTTACTGTTTGATCATATTATTCAATTGCTTGCCTTAATCAGTGCTTTCCATTTAGTGTGTGTGTAGCTTGGGGAAGTGTGCGTTCAAGAGAGAGAGAGACAGAGAGAGAGAGAGACACACACACAGAGAAACAGAGACACACACACACACACACACACACACGCGCACGCAGAGAGAGAGAGAGAGAGAGAGAGAGAGAGAGAGAGAGAGAGAGAGAGAGAGAGAGAGAGAGAGAGAGAGAGAGAGAGAGAGAGACAAAGAGACAGAGAGAGAGACAAAGAGAGAGAGAGAGAGACACACACACACAAACATATGCACGCACGCGCACGTAAGCGTACACACACACACACACACACAGAGAGAGAGAGAGAGAGAGAGAGAGAGAGAGAGAGAGAGAGAGAGAGAGAGACAAAGAGACAGAGAGAGAGACAAAGAGAGAGAGAGAGAGACACACACACACAAACATATGCACGCACGCGCACGTAAGCGTACACACACACACACACAGAAAGAGACAGAGAGAGAGACACACGCACACGCACACGCACACGTGCACGCACGCACGCACACACACACACACACACACACACACACACACACACACACACACACACACACACACACACACACACACACACACACACACACACACAGATTGAGATAGAGAAAGAGAGACAGAGAGAATCACAATCAGAAAGCCTTTATTCTGCCCACAATGGGGAAATTTGCAGAGAGAGACCGAGAGATAGAGAGACAGAGAGCGAGGTAGAGACAGAGAGAGAGAAACTGAGAGCGAGATAAAGAGAGACAGAGAGAGACTGAGAGAGACAGAGACAAAGAGAACGAGAGAAAGAGACAGAGACACAGAGAGAGAGGGAGAGAGAAAGACATCGGTAACGCATCACAACCCAAATCCAATATCGGTGGTGCTCTCGTGTCTCAAGTAATAAAACTAATACGAGATTTGATTGATGGTTTTGCCTCACCTGTCTCTGTTGTAGCCAACTTCTGCCGTAGCATTGGGTGAGGGGATGAAAAGATCCACCACGCCCGTCTCCAATTCCTACGAAAGCCGATTGGAGACCGACGAGAGGTGAGGGAATAATAAATCAAACGTGCATCAAACGATGGCACCATACCTGACACATTTCTGTGATAGTATCATCAAAGACACCCCCCGCGTCATCAGCTCCCTCGCCCACCAGCTTAACCTTCCAGGCTCTTGAGGGAAGGCGGAGGTCTGAAGCATTCAGTTTCACAACCTGACGCGCAATCTGCACGAAGATGGGTTTACACTTGCGGCCCCTAGAACAAACAGTCCAAAAAATTCAATCTGGAGGATTAAAGGACAACCGACGCCTCCGGACAAGTTGCGTCCATAATTTGTAAAATGACTTCAAATGACTTCTACTGAGCATATTTTACAACGATTCCACCGCATATAGCTATATTTTACGCTTTAAGACTCGCGCTGAATATTCAGGAAGTCTTGTTTTCGAGTTGGTGACGATTCCTGACGTGATGTCACGTCAGGAAGGCCCCTGATCGAGAAAGCGACACACAATGCATTTTGGGTACTTTGTTTGGTCTGAAAACTTCGTGTTGATAGCGAAATTAGAAGGAAAACACAAATAACGCGATGGTTAATCGTTGTGTGTTGCACCAAGACTATTTGATACTAGTTGACACAAATTCCCAGCAGACAAATCAGCCCATTTCCAACGGAGCTTCGGTGCTATCTTGTGCATTTTCTGGGACGCTACATTGGAGTCCTGACAGCTCGATTTGATCCGGAAGGACTTCCGTAATCGATTGCAAACATTTATGCTTTCCCCCTCAGAACTATTTGAATGATATTCATAACTGGATGAGTAACAAGAAAGCATCCTCTCCAAATCTGAAGCCATTGTTTTGATTCTAGAGCAAGGCAAGACGTCCTGGCGTGATGTCACGAATAAGGGGGCGGGACCTTCTGAAACTGGCCATCTCCGAGGTCATTTTGAAGTAGTTTTGGGACACTTTAACTCATTTTTATTGGTGTTTTGCATTTGAATAAAAATATCAGCCTACGTGTTTTGGGTATTTTAGATGCTATAATAGGTATGTTTTTCTGATGTCAGTTAGGAAACAAAAAAAATTGTGTCGGTTGTCCCTTTAAAGCAGGGGTGTCCAAAGTCGGTCCTCAAGGACCGCTGTCCTGCCTGTATTCCAGCTCTGCCAGGAGCAACACACCTGATTCAACTGATCAGCTCATCAGCCAACTCTGAAGCAGCATCAAAATGGTCCTGATGATTTGAATCAGGTGCGTTGCTCCTGGGAGAGCTGGAAAACAGGCAGGACGGCGGCCCTCGAGGACCGACTTTGGACACCCCTGCTTTAAAGCAAGGAGGATTCCCCACGAGTAAAATTAGCGACTGACCTGGTGGAGATTCGCTTGACAGTGATCTGGGGACCATAGTTCTTGCCTTGCACCATGGTTTTGCCAATGGAGCGCACCATGGGTAGAGTGTAAACCCGGGGGGCCAGCAAGGGTCTTAGTTGGCCCTGAACAATCCCCCAGGTTCCTGCGTTGTAGTGGGAGGTGCAACTCTGCAAAGGAGACATCTTAATTATCTAAACATTCTTATGTTCTTGTCTTACTAAAGATGGCGGGAGAGGGTTGGGACATTTTTAATGAACATTTCGGAGAATGACGGCTGGACAAAAATAAAAAGGAAAATGGGATTCTGTGAATAATAAATGGTAATCGAAAACGGTAAAACATAAAAAAAATCTATTTAACATCTGTATGACGATGTCAGCAATATTTCTGACATCTCTATGTGTGTGGGACCAAACCCACTCCACCCCAAATACCTGGTTGTTCGGACTGAGGTTGAGAAGTCTCCATGATGAGTACATAAGGTCAGAGAAGTGATAGAGGAGGCGTAGGCGAGCCCTCACTGCCTCCATGCTGACATCCTTGAGTGCGCCGTACTGTGGGGGGACAGCCACGGGCAGACCGAGCTGCAGTGGGACTGAAGAGCCTGGCAGTTGAAAGACAAATACATGTTGCAAACAGGTCAGACTGAGTGGATGAGAAAAATTGATCAGCGACTCATTTGAATTTTTTTTCAGTCCAAAGGTTCTCAAAAATGTAAACCAATAACCGCCAAAAACAACTTGTGGCTCCAACTACCATCCAAATGACGATAATATAGCAGCACAGTAGGCCTAATGGTTAGGCCTACCTTGTTAAGGCCTAAGCGTTCCTTATAAACAAGGTACAGTGATCCCTCGGTTTACGAACCCCTCGGCTTACGAACTTTTCGGTTTACGAACGTTACATTTATGAAAATTTTACCTTGGCATACGAACTTTACCTTGGCATTCGAACTTTTTTCGTACACGGAGCTGCCTCAATGACTGATGTGTCGTTCGTGAACGAGCCCGTTGTTATAACAACATAATGGCAGCCGACTGTTTTTGTCCTCTATTCCCCGTCTCCAGTCTTGGGTTAAAGCCACGTGATTGGTCAAGAACGCAGCAGTGAGGAGGGCGGGGTGGTTTAAACATTAAAGACACAGGCAGACGACGGTGAGTTTCAACTTTGATAGTTCAAAGGCAGAGTGTAGACTGCAAGGTTAAAACATCCCATCAATCAGGCTCCACAAACAACCCGCACAAGCCATCTGTACACTTGGTGCAAAAAGCTATCAACCCAGCTAAACAGATAACAATTGATGAAGAACTAGATACAATTATCACAGAGAAAGCACCTACAAGGAATCATTCCTCAAGATGGTAAAAGAAGAAGGTTACGTTCCTCATCAAGTGTTTAATGCTGATGAAACCGGCCACTCCATTCCATCAAGCCATCAACGACCATCACAAAGGTAAATAAAACAACTTTTTTATACAGTACAGATTATTTATTTAATTATAATACCATAGCACATTTATTATACATACAATAAGGTATATTTTGTGTAGTGTTAAGGCTTAGAAAATTAGAAAGTAGAAAATTATGTTTTATGGGGACCTGGGAACGGATTATTCTCATTTTAATGGTTTTCTATGGGAAATTAATTTTTGGGATACACCCTTTTCACCTTACACACTCTGTCTGGGAACCAATTAAGTTCGTAAGCCAAGGTATCATTGTATACTTTTTTTTGTTTGCAAAAAAGCATATTCAGTATTTTTTCAAAGAATGGATGAATGAATCTGTTTTTATTTACTTGGTCTTTTTTTGTATGAGCGTAAATGCACTTAGTAAATTTGCTCTACCTTTTAAAAGAGCAATAGAGGTTGTCTCTGTCTCACCGATCTCATTGGATGAACTTAATAACATAGTATTGCTTTGGCATGCTCAGCTGATTTGGCACAGTGCCCTTAAGCAACATGATCCCCAATTATTTTTGCAACATGAGCCTCCATAGCCATGGCCTAGCAAGACTGAGATGCGGAAGCTCACTGCTTCATCAGCAACTCATCCGCACTCAAGCGATACAGTTTATGTGGCACATGCTCGAGGCGGAGTTAAATTGAACGAAAAAAGCGACAGATTTGCTCTGTTTTCACTGCCATTGCCCACGAGCCAAATTAAAACATTGTTTTCAATGTGCCAAATGCGGTAAAACTGCACGTTTAGTCCCCCATGTGCACTAACATATTGGTGTACACAATGAAGCTGATAGATAATTTCAATGAACTAATTCACGGCCATTCCCGGATTTATTCTGGAGCGCTATTATTGAATTTGTTTTGGTTTTGGCTGTTTTTACCTGCCACTAGGGGGCATCATTTGGCTTTTGTACAGCCACCCCCATTTAAAGCTCAGACAACTCCAGACCCATATAACTTGGGAATTAACAATTTTTTTCTGATGAAAGAAGTGATGTGTCGTTCGCGAGCCGGTTCTTAAAGCCGGATCTCCGAAGTGAACAAATGAGCCGGAACTGGGAGCTGACTCTTTTTCCTATTGCCCCCAGTCTTTGGTTAAAGCCGCATGTGATTGGTCAAGATCCGTGGTAGAGGAGGGAGGGGAGAATTACAGATGCACGCACCACTGAGGAGAAGGGGGAGGTTAGAGAAACAGAAGCACACTGTGAGTAGCACACAAAACAGGAAAGGGAGACGACAGAGCTTGATATCACTACAAAGAAAAAGCAAAGGTGAAAAGGTTAGAAAATGGATAGAAAACAGTGAAATTTGGACTTGTTTCAACTTTATTTATAGTTTAAAGGCAGAGTGTAGACTGCAAGGTTAAAATATCCCACCAATCAGGTTCCACAAATAACCTGCAGCGGCATATAATAACAGTCCACCCATCTGTACAATTTGAAGAGAAAAGACAAGCAAGGGAACCAGCTATTAATGCGGTTTCTAGTGTATCTGCCTGCACCTGTTGCTGATGCAATATCACAACTTCCAAGATGTACAACCCAGAGCTCCTTGAGACACATTATGCAAAAAGCTATCCACCCAGCTAAACTGAACACAAATGATGAGGAACTGAGTAAAATGATTGCAAGTGATTTTCAGCCATTTTCAATTGTGGATCACAAAGGATTCAGAAAGTATACTCATGCTCTCAACACAATACATGCAATTCCAAGCAGGAAATGTCCCCATTGTTGGGCTATTAAAAGCTTTCTGATTCTGAAAACACTTTCGCAAACAATCATACCAGAATCATATGTGACAAAGAACGCGCAACAGACTGCTGGAAATCCCGAATCACGACATCCTACATGTCAGTGATATGCCACTTTATTGAAAATTTCAAAGTGGGGACCTGTCTGATGGATTGTTTTGAGTTCAATGAGACATATTTCTGAGAACTTAGCAGATGATCTGGGGAGGTACTGCAGGACGCATACACTGTTTTGGAGCCATTTGAGCAGGTCACATGAGGTCAGTGTAGACAGGTACAGTGCACAAATGTTATCACATTATGCTGTTAATATTAGTCAAATATTATAATTTTTACTACAGTAAAGTCTCGTTATATCGATATCGGATATATCGATAGTCCCGGTTATATCGATACTATTTCTATGCACGCACGGAGAAAATTACATGCAAACAGGGTCGGATATATCGATAGTCCCGGTTATATCGATATTTTTTCGGACTCCCTTGAATATCGATATAACGAGACTTTAGTGTATGTGGTATTATAGCATTATTAATATGAAAAGCAAATTAGTGACAGCTGAGCATCAGACCAGGGTAACCACAGGGAAAGTGAAAGTTAGTGGATGCTCTCTGTGCACATATAAATAAAGCCATATACATAAAAATATTTGATATAGTGTATTTTTTACACGAGTAATTCGTTTTTCACATAATTTTACATGATTTTTGTTAGAAGTGCTCACAAACAGATTTAAATTTGCAAACAGAGGAAAAAAATTGAGCCCTTTGTCCACATTCTTTCTAACATATTTAATTTCAAAATGGAAAAAAAGGAGCGGTAACAATAAAGCGGCATTTTGATTTTTGGTCAGTGTAGTTCAACTTAATGTAGGGTGAGAGTTCAAGTGGTGTATGTTGACCTGGTGCTCGGGGTGGCACAGAGGGAGCGGTCCACGCTGCACTGTGGCAACGTCCAGCTGTGATCTGGTTGATGCCTTTACTCTGCAGCACCGTCACCAGGGTTGGTTCTCGTACGTGGTTGGTGTGGCCCAGACCCAGCTTAAGTGACAAAATGTAAAATAAACCCATTTTGTAGATCCAATTTTCAGGATTATACACAAAAAAAAACATGAAATAGTATTTAAAAAAATACAGTGGAAGTCATTGTGAGCGTTTCAGCGGCTTACCTGGCCCTCTAAATTGCTGCCCCACGTGTAAACGTCTCCCGTGGACGACAGAACCAAAGTGTGCTCAGCCCCTGCAGCCAGATCCTGAATGTGGATCCCTGACAGAGCCGGTACCTGTTGAGGACGGTTGTGGTTCCTTGCCCGGGCTTCTGGCAAACCAATAAGGCGGTCTAAAGCAGAAGATTAAAAAAAATAAGACAAAACATTTTGGAAACAAAAAACTAATGGGGGAGGGAAATTGATAAACCTCAAAAGTATTTATCACCGTAATGTATTATGTTATATTCTGCCACTATTCAAAATTGAGCCTAAAATGAAAAGAATCATTTTTAACATACCTTTACCAAATGTAAACACTTTTCCATCCTTTGATAAAGCCACAGAGAACTGTGTTCCACAAGCCACTTTTTTGATGCCAATTCCACAGAGCATTTCCACCTTCTGGTGATTGAAATTGCAAATGAAGAACAAGCGTTTCAGCGACTATAACACAAAACCAGGACACTCTTAGCTTTCATCAAATAAGCCTAACCTGAGGTGAAGACTTGGCTGTCGAATTCCCAAGTCCCAGTTTGCCATAGTCTCCGTCACCAAAAGCCCACACCATCATCCCATCAGCAGAAACCACCAACGTGTGGTTCAATCCACAAGCAACCTGAAAAGTGGAAGAAGCAATGTTGACACAGATGGGCGGAAACCAAATACATTTTCTCTTCAGTAAATCTGACCTGACCAACTTGATATCCTTCCAGAGCCGTGACCTTTTCTGGCAGCTTCTTGTTAGAAGTGTTTCCCAAACCAAGTCTGCCGTAATCACCGTTGCCAAAAGTGAAAAGCTTTCCATCAGCGGTTACCACTGCTGAATGTTTGAAGCCGCATGACATCTGCAGAGAAAAAAGGGGGCGTGAGGATGTAGTCAACATATGACTAAATTGAATTTGTCAGAAAAAAACCCAAATGAACCAGCGGTAGGCAACTCCGATCCCCGAGAGCCACATGCTGCCCGTTTCAAATTACTCCTTGCTCCAACACACCTGATTAAACATAATCAGGTGTCATAGGTCATAACACTCTCAGGCCTCAACAGAGCTTTCCGACGCACTGATCATTTCAATCAAGAGTGGTGTCATAGAGAAAGATCTAAAACAGGCAGCATATGACTCTTGAGGAACTGGCGTCCCCTACCCCTGCCCTCAAGGTTGCTTCCTCTTCCCCATTGGAAGGTACAGCCAGTGAAACAGAGGAGGACTCTGTGCCACCAAGAATGTTCTGAGGCAAAGGTAAGCAGATAAATCCAAAACAAAATCACCACTGTGATTTAAGTTAGGGAGGGGGAGTTCCATCCATCCATGACCTTCCTGGTCTTTCTGTTATTAGCCATTTGGGCAGTAAAGTCCTTACCCTGAAGGAGGAGTCCTCGGCTCCCCAGCTACCCCTTACAAAGACTCCAAAATGAGTTGGTTATGCTGTTTCCAGAAGTAAATATGGTCCCGTGTGTAGGGGTTTGTTTAATATTCTAACTCAGAGGTAGCAAGGTGGGAGGAGGTTGAAATATTTTAGGGATATTTTTATGGAGACGGCTAATTAAGATGACGTCACACATTGCCATGAGTAATAAATGTAATGTCTGCAGAGCTGAATGACTATGACCACAAACATTGACTTTATACTTTAAGTGGGAACAAAGTCAACTATTAGTGGAAAAACAACTTTGCAATTACACGGACGATGTCTGTACTCTCTCACCACCCACGGCGAGCATGTATTGGGTTTTTGACGGTGTATAGGTCAGATAAGTATTAATTGTGCAGACGCATCACATACATGTCAAATTTATATCTACATTGGAAAGAGGCGCAGGTTGGATTTGATGAAAAAGAAAATGGTATGAGTCCTATTTTATGTATTTATTGTTCCCATTTTTTAAAAACAGCTCACTATTATTTTATATAGTTCGGAATTTGTTGTACTGTTGATTGAAACTGTTTAAAATGAATGATAAAAAATGTATGACCTCCGATGTTGTATAATATAGTACAGGTAACATCCGACTTACGACCGGGTTCCGTTCTGACCAGATGGTCGTAAGTCAAAATTGTCGTAAGTCGAAATCCATTCAAAACGTTGAATAGAGACTCGGTGCTAAATGATTTCCAAACGACCTGACTCGGACGCCACGGGGACGGCGGGCGAGGGTCCGGGTCGCCGGTGTTCTACCGGTTGCAGTCTCAAAGCAGAACAAACTTTCTCAAAGAGGCGGCAGCGTGGCGTTCTCGTCGTGGCGTTCCCGCCGCGGCGTGAGATGCTGGCTGGCTGGCCAAAATTGCCATATGCATTGCCGGGCTGCTCACGCATTGCGGTGTCAGGCGTATAATTAAAATAAAAAAAATAGCGTCTATCGGTCGTGGTCACAAGTACGGGTGGTCGTAAGTCGCGCCGGTCGTAAGTCGGATTTACCTGTATTTACATACAGTCTTGTTTATAGAACGGTTTTTGCACATCTACATTTGCACAGTATACAGTTGACATTTTTATTTTGTTATGCTTAGAATATCTTGTTTTCTATCCTTTCACTCCCACCCCAACCCCATCCCTCTTCAATTGCTGCTGTGGACTGCAAATTTCCCCATTGCGGGACGAATAAAGGTATTCTGATTCTGATTCTGATTTAGAATGTGTTACTTTGATGTCAGTGTCAATGCTTAAGATATGGCAATTTCAAAGCAATGTCAAGTGGATGGGTTAGGAACAGAAATGGAAAGGTGGGTTGTGCCTCCATGCTCGCCAGGCGATACCTTGAAATCGCTCAGGAAGTGTGGTGAGAAATGGCTGGGGAAAAGAGACAAGTCAAGAATTCTGCCCCTGCGACCTGACCATGGATAAGGTGATGGATGATGACTAAATCCAATGTACTTCTTGTGACTTTGAGAGAGGACCGACCTGAACCACCTCTTCTCCTTGAAGAGCTTCAATCTGTCTTGGTCGGCGTTGGCGGTCACTGTTTCCGTGGCCCAACTTGCCATAGTCACCATCGCCCCAGCTAAAAACCTCACCGCTCTCTGTCAGCGCCATGGAGTGACCGTCACTCCCACACGATGTTACCAACTGGGTCACCACAAAACCTGATGAACACAGAGAAATTGACACAGTCAGGGGTAACCCAAACTCATAATTAATTATTGGAAAATAAAAGCTTCCGGAAGTCCCAACTTCCCCCTTTTTAACTCATTCGCTGCCACTCCCGAATTTATTCGGGAATTGAAAAGCGCGATGTGGAGCGCCATTTCTGAATTTCTTCAGGTTTTGCTTTTTCTTGGGGGCAGGGGGTGCCGATAAAGCGGTCAGACCTATGGCAATGTTTTTCCCTTCGACGAGGGAGGGAGCAGCATTTGCCTTTTGCCCATGTTAGCGCTTTGTTACAGCTTCAGCTGTTGTTACAGCACGGTACAAATCAATTCGTACATATTAATTTGCATTGTGTACAGCCGCCCCAATTTCAAGCTCAGATAACTCCAGACTCATATAACTTAGGAATTAACTGTTTCTTTCTGATGATAGAAGAGAGTTTTAGGTTTCTTATGCCCAATTGAATTTTTATGTAGTCCTAAAACTCAATATTCTGTGGGTGCTGCAATTTGAGTGAAAATGACAGAAGCCCTGGCACTGGAGTGGACACAACAGATCAAACACCTGCATTTGAGTGTCACTTAACAATTAATCTTACGAGAAAACTATTAGACAAAACAGATGATTTAACACCACCTTGAAGAGCTGAGATGACGGTGAGGACATGCAGGTCATCCGAGTTGCCTTGTCCCAGCCGGCCATAGCTGCCCTCTCCACAAGCCAACACAGTCCCGTTAGGCTGCATAACAAATGTGCAATTCTGACCACACACAACCTGGTGGGAATGAGAACAGAAAGTAGATTTCAAATAGCAGCTTGCACTTGTTCATGTATATCGTTTTATCAAACAATAGAGGGGAAAAACTTATTTTTATCTGTGTACAGTGATACCTTGGCTTACGAACGCTTTAGCTAGTGAACCTTTCGCTTTACGAACATTATATTCGCGAGAATATAATCTTGGCAAACGAACTACTTTTCGGGAAACACACGGAGTGCCACAATGGCTGGCGGACTAGTTTTCAGCGGAAGAACACCAAACCATACGGCTGAACAGCACCACCGTGGCTGCCGGACTACTTTTCCACACCCACTTTCTTTGAATGCACTCAGTGCAGATGTGGTTTGTTATGGAGTGGATACTTTTAATTTTTTTGGGACCGAAAAAGACCCCACCACATGGTAGTGTTAAGCCGAAGAGACACAAAAGAAAATTACGGTCGAGCAGAAGAAGGAGATCATTGAAAAACATGAACGAGGTGTGCGTTTGTGTGACTTAGCATCCCCAGTACCAGTATGCTAAGTCGACCATTGCTACGTGTGGCTAAAGGTGTTTCTGTGTTGTGTAAGCAACGGTCTCAGGCAATAGAAGAGGTTGAAAAACTTCTGTTGATTTAGATTAACGAAAAGCAGCTGGCAGGGGACCGTGTGAGTGAGGGTATTATCGCCGAGAAAGCACGGCAACTTCACTCGGATATCATCAAGAGGCAACTACATCAACGACCATCAAAAAGATAAATAAAATCACTTTATTATATAGTACAGTTTATTTCTTTAATTACAATACAATGGCAAATGTATTATACATAAAACATGGTATATTTTGTGTAGTTTTAAGGCTTATTTAGTAGAAAATTGTGTTTTATGGGGACCTGGAAACTGATTATACTCATTTTTAATGGTTTCCTATGGGAAATTAATGTTTGGAAGACACACTTTTCGCCTTGCACACTTTCTGGGAACCAATTAAGGTTGTAAGCTGAGGTATCACTGTATTAGTTAATTTATTCACTGCCAGACGTGCAAAAATGTGTCCACTCCAGGACTACATAAACAATCAATACACGGTTAGAAATCATAGACTCTCTTCTTTCATCAGAAAAAAAATCCTAATTTATACGGGTCTGGATTTATATGAGCTTGAAGTGGGGGCGGCTGTCCAAAATACAATGCAATACACACATATTGGTTTATATAGCGCCTTAACAACAGCTGAAGCTGTAACAAAGCACTAACATGGAAAAAGGGAAATGCATTGCCAGAGGCCATGGCCAGCGCTTTATCGGCACCCAAGCATGACAAAATAAAACCCAAATAAATTTGGGAATGGTGCTTTAACTAATATTTTCAATTCGTGAATGGCAGTGAATGAGTTAAACATTCGGATAAGGTGGCCTCACAGTTCTGGAGCATTTTCTGTCTGTGTTCTTGTGGATTATCTCTGACAAAAATGAGTCTTAAAGGACAACCGACATCACTTTTTTGTTTCCTGACATCAGAAAAACGTTTTATAGCGTCTAAAATACCCAACACACGCAGTATGATATTTTTATTCAAAAATGCAAAACACCAATAAAAATCACTTAAAGTGTCCAAAATCTGCAAAAAAATGAGCTGCGAATTGGGCATTTCCAGAAAGTCCCGCCTCCAGTTCGTGACGTTACGCCAAGACGTCTTGCATTGCTGGAGAATCAAAACAATGGCTTCAGATTCGGATAATATGCTTTCTTGTTACACATCCAGTTATGAATATGATTCAAATAGTTCTGAAGAGGAAAGCATACATGTTTGCAATCGATTCAAGAATTTATTCCGTGCCATTTTGAGGCAACGTTGGGGGGAAATGTATCACCCAAAAAGAGGCAGAAAATGGCGTCCAAGATTCTGTGAGGAATTAATCAGCCCGTTTAAACAGGCTGATAAATTCCTTCCATGGAGCTTGGTCACACTCTTCTGGCGTCTTTTTGGTGCAACACGTGGTTTTCAGACCAAACAAGTACAGCAAAATACATTGACGTGATGGAAGGACTGCTACAATGTGTCTTTTTTCGGTTAGGGGCGTTCCTTCAGTGACGTCACGTACGGACTCGTCACCAACTCAAAAACAAGACTTCCTGATTATTCAGCGCGAGTCTTAAAACGTAAAATATAGCTATATGCGGTGGAATCTTTGTAAAATACGCTCAGTAGAAGTCATTTGAAGCCATTTTACAAATTATGGACACAACTTGTCCGGAGACGTTGGTTGTCCTTTAAACCAAACATACATCATTATGTCAGTTTAAAACTTATTAATTTTTAATAAGTGTGATGGCCATTTGAATGGATTGTCTATTAATATGTGCCCCGCAATTAGCTACTGATCCGTCGAGGGTGTAGCCTGCATGCTTTCAAAATTTGCTGGGATGCTCGGATGAATTTTACATACATGTTATAACTGCTAAATACACAAAGAGGTGTATTGTACCTGTCAAATCAAATACAGCAAGCACAAAATGTTTCTTCCTTTTAACATACTGTACCAAACTGTTCCTTGATCTCA
Source organism: Hippocampus bargibanti (assembly GCF_051943395.1). Classification (NCBI taxonomy): domain Eukaryota; kingdom Metazoa; phylum Chordata; class Actinopteri; order Syngnathiformes; family Syngnathidae; genus Hippocampus; species Hippocampus bargibanti. The sequence continues at coordinate 9,782,074 of NC_142736.1, read as the reverse complement.
ACAAAGCTGATGCTCTGACAGTCGTGCATTAACATAGATTTGAAAATAAACCTTTGTAAGTGTCACAAAATTATATGTAGCTAAGCATACCTGCTGTGCCTGAGAGAAGGAAGGTGCAACGGTTGGGGTCAATATATTTCTGCCTGCCTCAGCCAACTGGCCGTGTCGTCCAGCACCCCATAAATACACATCGCATTTCCCACCAAGATGCCAATCCTGCAACAACAAGCAATTTTAGTGAAAATTGAGAAATAAAAAAAATACCATCATGAGTAAAATAATTACAGTTTTGTGTCATTTTCACAATTACCTCAGGGCGAGAGGTAGCCCAGGACATGATTTGTTCATCCATACTTGAGACCCATTTAGTGTTGTCCTGTAAAGATCCATTGGAGAAATAAGATTAAGTGAGCTGTTCTATTTATCTCAGCATAAATTACATTGCAAAATCTAGTGTAGAACAAACACAAACAGCCTCGCCTACCATGAGCAAAACCATCTCATCTTTGGGAACAGGTTCCAGGTCAGGAACAATAAAGGACTCGGGGAAACTAGCACCCCGAGCCAGGGCCTCTGCTGCCTTTGCTGTTGTTGAGAAGCAGTCCAACCAAGCCCATTCACTGGCACTCCAGATGACGGAGCCAGACTCGGGTGGGCAGTGTCGGAGAGAAGGTGGCACCGGAGGGCAGCATAGGAGCTGGTCCAGGTGGAGTCCAACTGCCAGAGAGGCGAGGCACTGCATGTAGGGGCTGTGGATAAGCTGCTCCCCACATACGACGTGAGGCTACAAATTCCGAAAAAAAGGAAATGAATGAAACTGGAAAACTATGTGTTCAAATACCACATTTTCACAACAATAATTTTGACGACGATACTAGTGCAGCGTGTTCTACCGGAAACAAATTCCTTGTGTGTTCTACATACTAAAGATGATTCTGATTCTGAATAAGTAATAATAATAATCAGAAGAAGAATACATTATATTTATAAACACTTTTCAAAATTCTCAAGGACACTTTACTGTCAGAAAGACAAGGTCAGTAAAAGCACACATAAAATTAGACAGGATAATAAAAGAAGACATTAATCTACACTCAGAAAACAATTTTAAATAGAACGATTTTGAGATGGGATTCGCAGGTAGGAAGAGAATCAGTATTTCAGATGTTGGGTAGAAGCGAGTTCCAGAGTTTAGGGCAGAGCGGCTGAAAGCTCTGCACTCCATTGTGCTGAGACCGGCAGAGGGTACACAGAGGTGGGAAGATGAGAACATGAGGCAACAGGAATTTAAAGGACAACCAACGTCGCTTTTTTGTTTCTTAACTGACATCAGAAAAACATTTTATAGCAACTAAAATACCCCAAACACGCAGTACGATATTTTTATTCAAATGCAAAACACCAATAAAAATGACAAAGTGTGCAAAATCTGCCAAAAAATTGAGCTGCGAATTTTTCAGAAAGTCCCGCCCCCAGTTCGTGACAACACGCCAAGACGTCTTGCATTGCTGGAGAATCAAAACAATGGCATCAGATTCGGAGAATATGCTTTCTTGGTACACATCCAGTTATGAATACGATTCAAATAGTTCTGAAGAGGAAAGCATACATGTTTGCAATTGATTAAAGAAGTCCTTCCGTGTCATTTTGAGGCATCTGGACTGCAATGTAGCGTCCCAGAAAAGAGGCAGAAAATGGCGACAAAGCTCTCTGTGAGGAATTAATCAGCCCTTTTCCACAGGCTGATAAATTCCTTATATGGATCTTGGTCGCGCTCTTCTGGCTCTTTTTGGTGCAGCATGACGTTTTCAGACCAAACAAGCACAGCAAAATGCATTGACGTGATGGAAGGACTGCTACAATGTGTCCTTTTTTTCCGGTCATGGGCGTTCCTTCAGTGACGTCACGTACGGACTCGTCACCAACACAAAAACAAGACTTCCGGAATATTCGGCGCAAGTCTTAAAACATAAAATATAGCTATATGCGATGGAATCTTTGTAAAATACGCTCAGTAGAAGTCATTTGAAGCCATTTTACAAATTATGGACACAACTTGTCCGGAGACGTCGGTTGTCCTTTAAAGATTGGATTGTTATGGATGCTTTAAATGTATCAAGAAGTACTTTGAATTTGATTCTCAATTGGACAGGGAGCCGGTGCAGCTATCAGAGGATGATTCGGGCTAAAGAATTCTGGACCAGTTTAAGTTTATGTAGGAATTTGTGATGGACACCAAAAAAAGTGAATTGCAGTCATTATTGTGAGAGGTGACAAAACTGTCGACAAGGGCTACAAGACAAGTAGACAAATGGTATGAGAGCTGAAAGAGAGAGACGGAGACGATTTATATTACTCAGGGGGAAATATGTGGAACGGGTTATGTTAGTGATGTGGAAGTGGAAATATAGTGAATTATTCAGGATGACACCCAGTCTTAATTTTTCTACAAAATGGATGCCCAATCATCCAGGTCACTTTAAGTGTGCACTGAGTTCTGACATGTGTAATTGAGGACAGAATGCGGATATTAAAGTGGGAAGAGGACACTAAAGGCACGTCCCCAGTCAGTGTATACAGGAAATAGTGCATGCAGTGCACAAAAAAAACCTTTAAAATGGTGTCTATGAAGAGAGACGCTTCTGAAGCAGATTAAACTCAAAACTATCAGTTATGCAGAAGACCTTTAGAATTGAGCTGCTGCCAGATAAATCAAGATCAACTAATCCACGGTGTATTGTGCTTCCGTTTTTATAAAACAGTTTCATTTATTCACCCAAACATATTCAATCGACAGCATATTTACATTTAACACCATTCAACTTCCTTACCTTCTCATAGGCATACTGCTCCTGTAACATAAGAGGTAATCTCTCCAGGAAGGCCCTCATGCAAGGGGCAACGTTGAGGCCAACTACACCCTGCTTCTTAAGAGCTGTCCGGCAAGTTGCGAGCACATGGTTGCTTGTCATGAACTCTTTTGCACAATTTACAACCAACACATCCTAAAAAACACATACAGGAAGAAAAACAAGGCAAATAGTATTTTATATAATCACACTGTGACCCTTGAGTCTATTGTAAATCTTTGAGTTGTACCACACAGATCACACATCAGAGAGAACGCTTAAGTTTGGCCATCACTTGCTGCAAATGATCATTTTACATTGCGTGTCCAATCTGTGCTGCTAAATTTAGTTCACTTAGTAGTCACAGTGTGTGTCGTGATAGTACGTCAGGCATTGAAAAAAAATGTAATTTTATTTACTATATTCAATTTTGAATACATGTTTTTAACAAATAAATACATAAATAAACACAAATAAATACATAAACAAACATTTGTATTTTTCAGTAAATAAGGGTTCACTGAATATGCATATGAACAGGGTTAGGGACTGCACCTTTCACAAGGTTAAGAACCAGTAACTGAGCTAGGCTCCAGGGGAAAAACTGGTAACCATAAAATAATAAGTCTGTTCCAGTGTATATCAGCGGCCAGCAGAAGTGAATGATTTCAAACATATTTCATATGGTATACAATATTTATAATATCAATCATACTTGTTTGTTTTCACAATACGGTCGTCAGTCTCAAAGTGTTACTTCTTACACGTTAGACACTGCTGTCCCAAATAAATATCTGCTTTTATATGGCCATCCCGCTTCAACCCTGTAACAGTATAAAACAGGAGATATTCTTGACCTTTGATCTGTTGGAGCACACAGCAACACCCACATCTGGAATCCACACAATATTCTGAATGGCCCCCGAACCAGCAACAACTGTTTGAACCACCGACCCATCCTATGAGGCACACAAAATGACACGGGTTTAAAGGACAACCGACGTCTCCGGACAAGTTGTGTCCATAATTTGTAAAATGGCTTCAAATGACTTCTACTGGGCGTAGTTTACAAATATTCCACTGCATATAGCTATATTTTAAGTTTTAAGACTCTCGCTGAATTTTCCGGAAGTCTTGTTTTTGAGTTGGTGACGAGTCCTCACCCTACATCACTGAAGGAACGCCCCTGACTGAGAAAGGACGTACCTTGCATCACCTAAATGCATTTTGTTTGGTCTGAAAACTTCTTGTTGATCCGTGTTGATGACAAAATTAGAAGGAAAACATAAATAACGCAATGGTGAATTGTTTTGTGTTGCATTAACACTACAGTGTATTTGACAGTCGCTGACAAAACCTCCCACGAGACAATTTCCACGGAGCTTTGTCGCCATCTCCTGCCTTTTTGTGGGTACTGTGAGTACTAAAGAGTTTGTCAGTGCATTTCTCTCCAGAGGCATCAAAATGAAAGGAAAAACGTCTTTATTCGATTGCAAACATGTATGCTTTCCTCTTCAGAACTATTTGAATCCTATTCATAACTGGACGAGTCACAAGAAAGCATCTTTTCCGAATCTAAAACCATTGTTTTGATTCTCGAGCAAGGCAAGACGTCTTGGCATGACACCACAAACAAGGGGGCGGGACCTTCTGAAACTGGCCACTTCCGGTTTCAAATTGATTTAGACACTTTAAGTCACTTTTATTGGTGTTTTGCATTTGACTAAAAATATCATTTCACAATACGGTCCTCAGTTTTTGAGTTTTATATCTGCCCGAATTCATGACCCCCCCCTACCTCCAAAGTGTTACTCCTTACACGTTAGACACTGCTGTCATTTGGCATTTTAGATGCTATAAAACGTTTTTCTGATGTCGTTAGGAAACAAAAAAGTGATGTCGGTTGTCCTTTAAAGCGCTATATAAATCAATATGTATTGTATACATAGCCAACTGCAGACACCATGCATGAGATGTAAGCTTGGAAGACATGTTTTACACAAACAGTATTTCCACCCCAAAAGACATGTCGTCTCTGACATATCTTTGTGACTGGCACCTGGAGTGTTTATTTAATAACTGCGGCTACAACTTCACCTCCAGCACATATGTCTTACTCTCAGGGACCAGATGTTCATTAGGCCACCAACTCCCCCAGAGGCCAAAGTGAGACCGTCAGGACTAAAGGCGACCATTTTCACTGGAGTGATGTGGCCCTTCAGTTGGAAAACACACGTTGCGCCGTCTTTGGACCTTTGTGATGACTACGGCAAAAACAAAGCGAAAGCAAGTGAGAAGTGAAGCACCTGTTATGAGTAACAATATTTGTGAAACGAATAGATGATGTTTCATGCAAGTAAATCAAAAAAGTACCATGTGTTTAGGGTTTGCATCTTTCTCCCACCATCCTTGCGAGTCTGAGGAACAGTCGTCTGGGAAGTTTGAGATAACCTGTGGAACAGTCCACACTGTGACCAGACCATTCTGACAGCATCTGAAAAACACGGTGACACATGAAACTCAAACCCATTAAAATCAGTCTATACATTTGTGGTCACAAGTTTATCTGCATGCACTCAGTGGGCACATGAATGAAGAACCATTTTTAATATACATTTTGCAAGCTTGTTGCAAAAAGGAAGGAGCAAATTATTTTGGGTTCTAAAAGGGAGAAAATAATGTACATAATATTTAGGTATGGTTCTGTTGCTCAATCCTTTATGCATACTTGCTTTACATTTTTTTGGTTGAACTGCAAGGTTACTGGACTAAATTGCTTAGCTGTGTGTGAAGTAATCATTAATTTGGAAACAACTCTAAGACAATATTTCGGAATGATCACAACACCCACGTATACAAGCAAGCAAGGTCTGTGAGACTAATAAAGGCATATCCAATCCAATCCAATGCTGTATATTGAAATACAGGATTTCTTTTTTGAGATGAAATGCATTCATATTTTTTAACCATGTGAAAAAATTATGGAGAGTATATCACACCTGTTTCCTCTTCTACTTATCATTACATATCACTTATATCTGATATGTAATGATGTAATTGCCCCTACACCCAAATTACATAAACTGGTTTTATCATTGAGTAGTCATTACATAAGTATAAATAACACACCATAGTGTAGTGACAAAATTTCATACATTGCTCATGTGAATGACTTAACAAGTTTCTGGAAGTTGTTCACCAACATTTATATTAATTCTCAACAGTGACGTACATAGATAGCATGTTGAGTGGGTTTGGGCCACTTCCAGGTAAGCTGCACCAGGCAACACCATTAACCAGAGAGGGTTGTTTCAGACTCATTAAACAATGCCAGCCAGTGCCCAGTTCAGAACGAGAGTCAGCATTGGCCCAAAGCTTCACCGTCTCTTCTTTGGCACATGTCATCAAGATTTGACCTGTAGGATTCCACTTCATATTCGTGATTGATTCCTGAAAAACATGCATATTCATTTGTTTGGAATCGTAAATTGCAAATTTACCGTAATCGTATTTAAAGCTTATGAATAATTTTTATACCTTGTGAGCATCAATGACCACAATAGCTCCCTGTTCTAAGGGCTCTTTGGATCCAATCAGTAGCTTTCCATCTGCATAGCCCACTGCAAAAGCCTTGTCTTCTCTGTACCATGCTATGTTCATCACTGCCACTGGAGGGGGCGGGGAGGTTAAAACAATGATTGTAAACATGTATCTCATGTCCTACCAACAAAAGTGTCATGGTTTTGTCATTCATAACGCTGTCAAAACAATTAACACATTAGCTATAACAAATATGACACATTTGCCATACCATCCTTCCTGTAGCAGTGCTCCAGTTCTGTGCGGTGCATACTGCAGGAATCCAATACTTCAATGAGGCCCAGCGATCCATCCATTCGACCCACCAGAAGCATGTCAGTGGGTTCTCCTGACCACAAAGACTCCGCTTCATCTTCGGGCCAAGCCACTGCTGACACCCAATGGGGCTGCACATCCAAAAGGCCTTTACCACCTTAATGAAAAGAAGTAAGGGACTAATCAAAAAACACATATTTAACTCATCCCTTGAGGGTTTGCCTCAATGAGTCACTGGTATGATTTTTTTTAGCACAGCTTGTGAAAAGGGATGAGTGAAGACTCTTCAATTGTCCCTTGATGTGAGTGTGAGCACAGATGATTGTTTTTCTATGTGTGCCCAGCAATTGGCCTGCAACCAGTTCATGTTATGCTGGAGCAGCAGTATGCCAACTGCTGACGCTGGCTGGGATGAGGCTCCAGCAACCCCGCGACCACTTTGGGGTAAAAGGGATCAGAAAATGGATGGCTGGAAGGGTATATCGAACCATTTTATGTAGGTTTGTCCTCATATGTGCCTGTGCTGAGAAGTGTGACCCTGTCTGATGTGTCGCATCCATGTAAAATAAAAAAAAATGTAAAATTTGATTTACCTGTCTGATGTTTATGCACATGGTCACAACCCTGTGCGTGGTACTACACTGGTGACAAATCAAAAACGCAATCTCCAGACAAATTATTTGAAAAGGTTATCAGTCATACTTTAAGAGGACTAATACAGCAAGTCTGTATGTGCCAATTTCATGAATGAAACCGAAGACAGACGAAATGGGGCCAAAGCCTGTAAAATCCTGGAAAATCTCACTTTTCCTGAATGCTATTGCTGCTATCAAAAGTAAGATAACCTTTATACTGACCAAAAACACCACAAAGGTGCATTAGCAGATATAATGGCTTTGAAATTCAAATGTGGGAAAGCAAAGAGTGCAAGTGGAGAAGAACTAAACTCTAAATTCAGTTTGATCTGAAAATAAACAAAATATCGGATTGTTTAAAAAGTTTAGGGAAGATGGTGAAGTAGAGGAGAAAAAAAGTAATTTGAACATCAATTGTTTTTCTCCAGGAAGTACTGTCACAAGAAAAACGGCAACACCAATTACCGTTTTGTTCTATGTTGTGCTCTGCACACTTTTGTAATTGGCCAATTAGTTTGTGTTGGGAGGATGGTAACAATATTCATTCATTCTTCTTTTTTAATGCAAGCAATGGCTTTAAATTATATATTGTGCCATTTAGATTGTGAGAAAATACAACATTTCAAAGTTTATACACAAGTACAACATACACTTTTAGCTCCATTACACATTTTATTATGAAAACTAGAACTATTAATTATTTGTCATTAAAAGAAATAACAGACGGACAAATTTAGGAATATGTTGAATGTTTACCGTTAACTTGCCAGATGTTGACCATTTTCTCCATGGCAGATGCAAGATATTTTCCAGTCACACTCCAAGCCAGCGGAGAGAGGCAAAAATCACTTGGTGATCCCAAACATGTTCGGCCCTCCACCACAGACCCATCACTGACAGGAAAACAAATAAAAAAAAAAACATGAATAATCAATTCCATCCATGCATCCATCCATCCTAGAAAAATAGATACATTTATAATTGTGAAGATTGAAACAAGAATATTTCAGTGTAAATTATGTCAGATTTTTCTCTTCAAGAATGGATACCAGCACATCAAATGTTAAACATTCAACTGATAAAGCATTTGAGGTTGAGAAAGAGTGCTTTGGGTTGATAGAATACAAAGAGGACTAACAAATTTCATAGTGCCTTCATTTGTATAATTTGGGTAGATAAATGAAGATTCTAGGGCAGGGGTGGGCAAACTTTTTGACTCGCGGGCCGCATTGGGTTCTAAAATTTGACAGAGGGGCCGGGCCAGGAGCATTTGGAGGGAGTGTTTGGGCCGGAAATACTCCGAACAAGTTATGTCCATAATTTATAAAATCACTTCAAATGACTTCGACTGAGCGTATTTTACAAAGATTCCACAGCATATAGCTATAGTATACGGTTTAAGACTTGCGCTGAATATTCATGAAGTCTTGTTTTCGAGTTGATGATCCCCATGTGACGTCACGTTTGGACCGCCCCTGACCGAGAAAGCGACATACAATGCATTTTGGGTACTTTGTTTGGTCTGAAAACTTCGTGTTGATCCGTGTTGATGGCGAAATTAGAAGGAAAACACATAAATAACGCCATGGTGAATCGTTGTGTGTTGCACCAAGACAACTATTTGATATTTGCTGACACAAATTCCCAGCTGACAAATCAGCCCATTTCCAACGGAGCTTGGGCGCAATCTTCTGCTTTTTCTGGGTGCATTTCTGTCCTTGACGGCTCGAATTGATATGGGAGGACTCCTAGAATCAATTGCAAACATTTATGCTTTCCTCTTCAGAAGAACAAGAACAAGAAAACATCTTCTCCGAATCTGAAGCCATTGTTTTGATTCTCGAGCAAGGCAAGACGTCTTGGCGTGACGTCACGAACAAGGGGGTGGGACCTTCTGAAACTGGCCATTTCCGGATTCATTTTGAAGTCATTTTTATTGGTGTTTTTCATTTAACTAAAAATATCAGCCTGCCTGTTTTGGGTATTTTAGATGCTATAAAACGTTTTTCTGATGTCAGTGGGAAACACAAAAAAATGGTGCCGGTTGTCCTTTAAATGTAGTGTGTACAAACCTCATAGCACAGTAAGACCCCAATTTATTAACTGTCTTTCAAATGTGAAAAATATCCCTGATCAGGTAAATTTGTCTCAAGGAATATGGCGTTTACATACTATTTCGCAGATACTTGGAGGAGGAAATGGAAATAGATTAAAATAACATATGCACTGTGATTTGTCAAGATTGCGTCTGTTTTTAAGTTTCCATCGAAGGGGCAAAGTTAAAGAAATCAACATTTATTGAAAAATGGAATCACTTTCAACATTCAAAACATATTATTACACAACGAAATATTCAAGCTCAATAATACCTACTTGTGTTAAATTCCGCCAAATCATAGATGGTTTGTCCTGACCGCGCGCTCAACAAACTCCTCACTGACGCTCTCGCCTTCACACGCTAACAATACACGCGTACCGTCGCCGAGCACACAAACATAGACTACCTGCAGTTGAAATTTGCATACTCGGCGCGGCAGCCAATCAGAAGCCTGCTTCTTTCTTCCGGACTTTCGCAAGCGTTACAAAGTCGTGCAATTGCATGTCATTTTCCAAAATAGATGCACAGAACCTAAGACTAGAAGAAAGATTCAAAAAAAGCTAACAACATATGTGACGCCACAAAACGTAAATTTACATTAAACCGTGACTGTAAAGTGTACGTGAGACTTATGAAAGGGGCTTAGTGGCTCGTAGGAAGCAATGCAAACATTGCATTGTGCACCACAATGGCAATCGACTACTGTAGCAAAATTTACAGATATGCGTATTTGCTGTAAATTAAGCAAGGTAGCATTTGTAGTTGGTGCATTCTTGATTTAAAAAAAACTTTATACTTTGTGACAATGTTTTTTAATGGGATTGGTTTTCAGTTATCTGCCCTGTTGTTCGCTAGCTTTTTGTCTTGAGTTTTAGACACTGTACTATAATTTGGGCAAATTCGGCGGGCCGGATTGAAAAGCCTAACGGGCCGTATGTGGCCCGCGGGCCGTAGTTTGCCCATGTCTGTTCTAGGGGATCAGTTGAACATGTCAGCAATTGAGTTTTTCTTGTTCAGGTGTTGAGCATGTCAAGGTCTTTGGAGTTCTTGTCTCACTCTTTATTGAAGATGCAGGTCTGCTGGAGGGTATATTGGCTTTTGGTAACATTCCACACCCTGACTGTGCCATCATTGCCACTAGTTGCCAACAACCCTTTCTTTTTGCACCAACAGCACATGAGGACCTAAGACAGATGAAAAATGCATTGGAATGTCAAATGCAGTTGTTCTTAAGCAGCAAATGATCATTCTTATGACACCTCACCCTACTCTGATGAGCTTCCAACTTAATAAAAGAGCACTTTCGCAGGTCCCCTGCCATATCGGCAAAGGTTTGTGGCCTGCTCTGATTGTCACGGTCATGGGCAGCTAGTGTGCGCACCAGCTGCTGGGCGGCCCACTGTCGATGTTGTGAAGAAAGCCTAGAGGACAGGCAACAGGCTGCAAGAGCATTGGCCAGCTCCAGAGGGCCTACAGCGGAAGGATTATGGGAAGGATGGGCATACAAATGCGCAGTTAGACCTGCTAGACATGGAAAACAAGATGACAAAGATTGTCCATGAGTCAGAGAATGTACAAGACAAAAGACACACATTGACACAAAAAGGTGACATGATAAAGGTGAATTGATGAAGTGAATATGACATCTATGTTTTAGTACATAAAATGTAAAATTACACATTAGATTAACTACAAAAACCTTGGATATGACACAATGAATACTAGACATTTTTTCAATGGGTGACTTACATTTACACTCAAGACAATTCAATAAATACTCTGTGAGAGAAACTGCGTAGTGCGACTACCAAATGTCAATGTTGAAGTAACTCTCAATTTCAACTTTTACATTTCTTCCATGCAAAGACAACACACCTCTTTTCTCCATGTCAGCCTTGTCATAAGCAGGTCTGAGTTTTGACACTTTATCTGCCAGGAGAGCTACCAGAGCCTGCGTCACTACAAAGTTGGGAGAGGTAATAAGTTTGTTCTCCTCTGCCACACCACGTAGGAAGCTGGGGAGGAATTTCCTCTGGACAGGATCATCCACAGTTGTCAAATTCATGCCTGTGGCTGCGGAGATCAGATTCTGTAAATGAAAGCTCAAGTCTCAATGATGACAGGAAGTCTGCTTCTACAACTAATTTCAGCAAATGGGATGGACATTTCTGGATACCATACATCACATGACATAATTACCGTAGTCATATTTCAAAGTTTTTGGAAAAACAAAAAAACATTTGGGAGGAAATACTTTAGTATTTCTTATTGAATTCTAACAAAAAACACAATCAGTTGTGTGAACACAAAAGGAAAAATATCCTTCACTCATTAGTTACCTAACAAAAAATACTTTTTCCTCAACGAAATGTGTAATTAGTTAACTCTTTGATTCAACCAAAATGTTCATGTTTAACTTTTGACACACAGAGGGATAGTTAATGGGTTGAACAATTGTCATCTACATCATTTTGCATAAAAATGTTTTGGTTACTTTGGTTGTATTAAAGCAAGGATATCATTGCAAATTGGGCTGTTGAAAAGCATTGGGAGGATGAAACACAATATCATGATGTGACAGGATACCAACAGGGTTGTTAACTAATTCAATGCAAAAACTCAAATTACATTTGCGCATGAGTGCCAAAGCATATAAATACATTTTTAGTGTTTTCCTTTTTTAAATAAATAAACATTCTCTACCTTTGACGCTTGTTGGTATTAGTTTAGCCCTGGAAGGTTCTGAAAACTCCGAGTTTGTGTTGTAGTGGGTAGTTGGATTCATAAAGTAAGTATTGTTCATCCAGAAGATACTAAAAGCCTCTTGGATGAGAAGCGAAACGTCTGACACCTTCAAAGAAGTACAAATGACGGCTGAAGAAACATTTTCATCGATGGACCACTCCTGGATGACTTAGAGCTTACACAGACGACAGGAATGCATTTAGATATTTGAGGTATCACAAATGCAAAAAAAAAAAAATTGCATCAGTTATTGTTCTGCTTAAAATGCACCCTTTTGCTAGAAAGCTTCTTTTCTCTGGATATTTCTGGGGAATGGGTATTTTAAAGTCTTCTTCTTCTTTTCCTTTCGGCTTTTCCCCTCAAGGGTCGCCACAGCGAATCAATGTCCTCCATCTATCCCGGTTTTGTGCATCCTCTTATATAGATACAGAACTCAAATTTCTGCAGGCCTTATTTTTTTTAATTGGCTGGCCCTCCCAAATATGAGAAAAATGGCTGAAATTCAAATTAATTTTAAACGATATCATCAGCAATATTTGGTTTTCAGTTTTATCAAGTATTTGGCTACTGTAATGTACCTGTGTGCAGAGCTGCACCAGTAGTTTAGCAGCATTAGGGTTGTTCGAGGCCAAGCATCCCACTGCTGTGCTCAGATAAGCCAGACAAGAAATAGGCTTGCTGGGCTTAGCACTTCCACGTGTCCTTTCAGCATGGCCAGAGCCCGCCATAGGACCAGTAGAAAGCCCGGCTCGTCCTGCTGCCGCCAGGCACATGAACCTAACCAGAGTCCTGATATCTGTTAAGCCCAACGATTCCAGGCCAGCTGCAAGGCTACAGCTTGAACCGCTGCGTTGGATGGAAGTTGTGATGGTACAGGATGTATGGAGGTAGAGTACAAGATAAAATATGCGTAATTAGACAAATGTATAGTGCATCATGATTATCATCATTATTATTAGTATATCATGAGAAAACTATGATGTACATGTCATATTTTGTTACACTGTTTGTGTTTGCCAATAGGGGATTCTGCCAAAATGTGTGAGTGTAACCAACCTGACTGACAGCAAAGAGAGAGCTCTCATCACCATGGTCCTGGCTAGCAGAACCTGAGCTGCAGAAGTCACCCTTCTCAGAGCCATAACTCGGTCATGAGGGTTCTGCAGGGAGGCTGCCTGTTCCCCAAGTGTTACCCTGCCTGAAGAACTCTTATCCACCGATATCTGACAACCTGCAATCAAATGCATCTAATGTTGACTGTATGTACAGTTTTTCTCTTTGAGGCCTGTCTGTATGTCGATCTTTAATTACAATATTCATATGATTTATACATAGAAACAGAAGAAACCTCTTATCTAAATCTATACATTTGACATTGTTAGAGCCATAAAGATTTTTTTGGGGGTTATTGTTCAAAATTGTATAATTAGATTTTGAAAGGATGCAATACGTTTCATTTTATTGCTGTTTTACTTAAGGTAAATTCATTAGCAATAGAGGTGTCGGGGCTCTCATTAGTCATCCTGACATGACATGTTGACGTTGGCAGCATGCGGAAGACAGTAAATCATGGAGCAACAACTTTTCTGATCAGTTCGTCTCAATTCAGCTAATCGGATTGTCTGAAATCACTTAATCGGATTGTCTGAATACACCTGATGAGATCATCTGAATTCACCTGATCGGATTGTTTCAATTCACATGATTAGGCCGTCTGTAGCCACCTGACCAGATCGTCTAAAATCACCTGATCATGCTGACAGATCGCCTGAAGTCACGTCTGTAGTCACGTGATCAGATCGTGTTATGAACGTGATCAGGTCGTTTTCAGTCATGCATTGAGATCGTGTTATGAGCGTGATCAGAACATGTTAAGAGCATGTTAACATGCGTTTCGTGTTAGTATAAAAGGCCAGTGTTGTTGAGCCTTGGTTTTTATTCAAGAAAATAAAGCAAATATTTTTTGGGATCAACGATGACAGGCTCGTCATGAATGAGAAAGGAAAGGGACGTGTCAGATATCTTCACGCCTTGCTGAAGTAGCGACAAGAGGAACTTAAGTTGCCACTACAGACATATTTAATATAGTATATTTCTTTCACAAATTAACACTTAAAGCCAGGTGCCGTGTGTGTGTGTGTGTGTGTGTGTGTGTGTGTGTGTGTGTGTGTGTGTGTGTGTGTGTGTGTGTGTGTGTGTGTGTGTGTGTGTGTGTGTGTGTGTGTGTGTGTGTGTGTGTGTGTGTGTGAGAGAGATTTTTTCCAATTACTGCCTAATCTTAAGAATCTAAAACGGCTTTCTGGCTTTTAAGATGCAATACGAATGTCTCAACAAACAAGCAAACGCAAACTATTTGCAATTGTTTTGTGCAGGTCAGATTTGCAGTCATTACTAGAGTTGTTATGGCACCAATGTTTTCACATTGGTAATGATTTTCGGACTACGTATAGGGCGTACCCACTCTTCTGAAACATTTTTGTTACTTCTTTTCAACCCGCCCCCCACCTCCTTCAATGTTGCTGCTGTAGATTGAAAATTAACCAATTGTGGGTCTAATAAAGGCTTTGTTATTCTTATTCTTACATTTTAAAGGAAAAACCAGTTTGGACACACACAAACTGCAATTGTCTGTAAGCCACATGTACATTGTAACATGACCCAATCAGATTTATACAGTATGCTACAGAATGTATAATTAAATGAATGGATGAGCCTCCACCCTGTCGCCAAAATACATACAGCAAGTGTATAAACAATGTGCTATGCATCAATTAATGAGGCTGATTGAGGATGCACTCAAAATTTGCATACATCTTATATTTAAGAAAAATAGCTCGTGGAGGAATCATGGTCGAAAGCATGAAAAAGTACACACCCCGAATTATTTATCGTGTTAATCTGTTCCTTGTGGCGGCCCGGGAAGAGTCTGTAACTATGTTGCCCAACACATGTCACACAGTACCCATTTGACTCTTTTCCATCACAGAATCCAGCAGACTCTTCAGGCCTTTATCTTTGTGCATCTTGGATGGCCGCGTGACACGCCAGTCCCACCTGATCCTTTTTTTTAATAAATTTGTAAATTATTGTACTGTGCAATTACTGGTACTTGCAATTATTCATCCATCTTCCAAACCGCTTTATCCGCACAAGGGTTGTGGGGGTGCAGGAGCCTATCCCAGCTATTGGGGGAGTGGATTACTAGCCAATCGCAGGGCAAACAAAGACAAACAACCATTTGCTCTCGATTTGGACAATTTAGAGTGTTTATGCATGTTTTTGGAACACTGGAACCTGGAGGTGGAGAATATAAAAACTTCACACAGGCACACGCTAACCACTGAATCACAGGTCCACCCTGGTGCAATTAGTGCTATGACAAAAATACTTGCTTTAAAAATGCCTCATAATGTGGTGATAGCGATACAAAAGTACCTCATATAACAGCACCAATCTAGCGAGTAGAAATGCCTGGGGGCCTATGTCTCACTAAGTAAAACATGAATTGGGCAGACTTATTTTTAAAGATGCAGTCGTACTGTAGAATTGCAGTTTGAGACAACACACTCACCAATTTGCAGCAATGTCTCCTCCATACTGTTGGAGGCAGTTACCATGGCGGCAGAGGCCCCTAAAGGGTCATTATCAGGGAACTGCACAGCCTCTGGGACAGTCCGGCGTTCACTTAGACCCAATGGACCCGCCAAAAGCTCAAATTCTTCTTCTCCGGTTAGCTTCTCATCTTCATCAACATCCATCATGTCCCAGTCCTCTGGGGTGTCACAAACAAAAAATATGAACTTAAGGAACTACTGTATGTAAAACACTGATTTACTAAAGGTTTGCTCATGCAGTGGAACCTGATGCACTAAGAGGGCAAACACACAATTTATGAGCAGTTAATTTTGTACATTCCTGGACAAGTATATATGGCAGGAGTGTGGCAGGAGTGTTGTGTATGTGCATTTTTTTCAAACCTCAGAAGAACTGGTTATTTTGTATTTTTATTTTGCACCAAAAAAACAGATGCAAACAAGTGCGCGAAGCGGCACCGACGCAGCGGACACAAAACATTTCTGCCTGTGTAAAACTAAAAAAAGTTGTACAATTTTGGAAATAAAACTTTGCACAATGTATCATTTTTTATCTGTAATGCTTTAATTGACCCAATAGATCAATTGAATCAGGAGCCATCCAATGTCACTGTGACAAAACTCTAAAGTTTGCTTTTCAGCAGAGGTCATTTGAGCACACCGTAACAAAGGTGCTAAGCTATGCCGCACCAGTTTTATTTGGGTGTGGAGTCCCACGTGTCAGTTTGTGCAATCATTTTGAAAGAGTTCAGTAACAGATTGCAGCCTTAGGAGATCATGTGCCAAATGTTCGCCAACATCAGCTGCAATCTGTTGCATATGATTTATCAGCCACTCTTTGCATTTTTATAAAATGTGACCCTCATATTTTATAGTGTTTTGTGTTCAAGAATGCTTTACCTTCATAGACACTATCTTGCTTTCCCAGAAGATCAGGAGCCTGACCCTTATATCTGAAATACCAAAATCATGAAATATAGTTTACAGAATGAATATATAAATATTAATTGCCATTTCTAAGCAATCCATGTAACATAAAGGCTCTAATTCAATCTTTCTCAAATAGCGGATATTCAGCCAATTTAGTTTTCAATTAACTCAGGGATGGTCAAGTGGATGCTCTCGTCCACACTCAGATTGGCCCTTGATTAATTTATAAATGGAAAAATATCAGTGTTTACAACAGGATGACAGAGAGCGCTTACGAGAGCTTCCAAGAGTGTGAAGAGTGTGTCACGGCCATGACATTAATCTCAAAAGTACATAACTGTGATTTATTTTTTTTACCACAATGTTCAGGTTATTTAAAGTGTATGACGCTTGAGTAAATTGGTGCTCTCCAAACTTTGATTCAAGACGTAATAGTGTTTCAAATGGCTATTAAGGCTTAGTTGGAGAAGTGGCCGTTATGATAGACTCTCCTTATAGAGATGCATGCATCCAAGGACTAAATTTACTGTACTATACTGGCATTCTTCACACAGGCGAGCCAGCCTTTACATTTGGGGATTTGAATGACATGCAGGAAAACATGTAGTTTGGCATTGAAATCTTTGAATATGTTGATTTTTGGGAACATGTGCACAAAATGAATTCTTGCATTTCATGTTGGATTGCTGTTCTGCATTTTTTGCGCCATCTTTAATGGGAATGTTCATGTAAGAGAGGCCTTTGAGTCAAGGGGTTAGATAAATCACATTACGTGATTATTTTTAAAATGGTTATTGGCTGAGTAAAAAGCATTATTAAAAATGACATTCTTGTCATACATCTGGCAACGAAGTGTGCGGTGCCATACGGGGCCCCATTGGTGGTGATGAAAAATTG
This sequence comes from Hippocampus bargibanti, assembly GCF_051943395.1. Taxonomy (NCBI): domain Eukaryota; kingdom Metazoa; phylum Chordata; class Actinopteri; order Syngnathiformes; family Syngnathidae; genus Hippocampus; species Hippocampus bargibanti. Next base: position 9,764,472 of record NC_142736.1, on the reverse strand, counting down.
TGGGCCACACCATCTTTTAAGTTGCCCATCCCTGAATTGATCACATATGCTTTTTGGAAGCTGGAATAAAACCCTGGTGTGTGTGGGGAAAACCCATGCAGGAACAGGCAAAACACACAAAACTACGTTGGGAAAGGAAAACCTCTGACTGCGAGCCCTCCACCCCAATTTTTAAAATGCATAAATGTGTGCCTACCTTTCCACAATTGGAACTTTTGCTTTGCTTTTGATGGCTAAATATTTCTCTCTACAGGCACCACAAAGAAGGTAGTAGGGGTTTCCACTGCCACACTCGCCTCCGAACCAGCCATCAACATAGGAGCCATTGCTACGGTAGCCTTGTCGGTTGGCACTGCGACCACAACCAGGGTGACTTTTCTTCATATGTTGATTGAAGTTGACTATATTGGCTTCGCACAGTTCGCACACCACCATTTCATCTCGATCATCTGTCTCACATACATGCTGTGATGTGTGGTAATGTGTCACCAAAAGAAACACATTAACATCAATTAAAAAAAACATATTCCCATCGAACATAGAACACTATACAATATTGAGTTGTGCCTTAATAGAATGGTTATGTCAGAGACATTAGTTCATGACAGTTAGTGGCATTTTAGTGTCGGGCTTAATGTTTGTGAATCATCTTCCCAAGCAACAGACAACATTCCATTTGACTACATTGTTAACTCATTCACTGCCATTACCAAAATTATTCGGGAATTGAAAATATGACGTGGAGGACCATTCCTGAATTTGTTCGGGTTTTGTTTTTTCTTGTGGGGAAATGGGGAGTTGGGGTGCCGATGAAGCTGGCCCTTCCACGAGGATGCAGCATTTGCCTTTTGTACAGCTGCCCAGACCCATATAATTTTGGAATTAACTTTTTTTCTGATAAAAGAAGGGTGTCTCTGGTTTCTTACGCTGCATTGAATGTTTATGTAGTCCTAAAGCTCAATATTATGTGGGTCCTGGAATTTGAGTGAAAATGACAAAACCCCTGGCACTGGAGTGGAGACATGTCATGCAGTGAATGAGTCAAGACACAAAGAACACTAATTAAGGTCATGCCAAGTAAGTCTATGCAATGTGATTAAAGGTCTATCTTGACGAAAATATTGATGAATAATCCAGGGAATTCAACGTGCTCATGTGACTAGATTGTGAGTGAGAGGCAACTAGGACCTGACTCTTGATGGCAGACCTCTGTTCATAGCATAAAATCACACACACCCATGTTGGCCAATCCAGTACCTCCGGGATCCACATTCCCAGAATGTCAGTGTCACTGGCAAGTTCCTGGCCAAACATGACCTCCATCGTCTCGTCATCCAGGTCCATCTCTAGCTCCTCATCTAGAAGGTTGAAGTCATAAAGGGCACCGGGGTCTTGTTGTGGCATTTGGGATGGCATCTCCCTGCGTGACTGGCTGTGTTGGGCTTGCACTGAGCGGTACAATCCAGCTAAACGTGTGGAGAAAATGAAAGTGGTGTCAGGAAGTGAGATCTTAATTTAAGATTTGAGTTTTACTACCAACTTCTCACCAGCACGGGCAAATAGTCTGCGTGCAGCCACGTCAAAGTGATGCTTCCTTGAAACAGCAGAACGTCCTTTCAGTGGAACACCACTAGTGACTGATACATTATCCTGTTCTTGGCCCTCTGGACTACAGTGTACAAAAAACATATTTAAACACTGATTTATTCAATTTCTCAATTTTCTCACAGGTGGAAAACATGTGACTACCACAAAATTGGGGTCAAGGTACAATCAATCCGAACACACAACAGACTACGCATCAGTCGTACCTCTCGCTAAAGCCCTCCTCCATTTCGGACACATCAGCAATGTCTCCAGGGGAAGAAACGTAGGAGTTTCTGTCCCGAGATTTTCCTCCAGCAGATGCTGTCGCACCTGGACACTGTGTGTCAGACACATCACATCCAGTGCCTCTCATGTGAGGCTCATCGTGCCCATCGTCTGTACCAGGATGTTCTATCATCCACATTGCTAGCACTGTGATATTTTCGGCATCTGCTTCTCCTCTTGCTCCTGGAAATGCAGACATGGCTAAGCAATCAACATATCACACCATCATCTAATTTTCTTAATATCGTGGTTACTCTGTTGTTCTTTAATAATTAATATGAATCTACACTGAAATGCAAGAACGGCCTTTTCATTAGCAACCAACCAGTTGCCTCCAGCGCTTTGGTGATTTGGCGCAAGGAGAAGCCCATCTCCAGCAAGGGTACAGCAATTGCAGGAGGGGGTGGAGATGTTGACAGTCTGCTGCTAGGATCTGATTGCGCTGAGGAAAAAAAAAAAAACAAACGATAGTGAGTAAAATTAAATATCCAGAAAATAATTATTATGGGTGTCAGTCAATTAAACATTTCAATTGCATGGTTCTTCATCGTTAACTCATAACTTAATTGCAAATTAATCTCATTCAGTTATGTCAGTGTGGCATACTTACAGGTACCCGACCTGTTTTGTGGTCTGCTAGGCTGTGAGTCAGGGGAGGTGAGACTCTGCCTGCGGCCGACGTCATCGGAAGGCGATGTTGGTAGAGATGACACTGGGGGGGTTTGTGCTCGCCGAGTTGGAACCAAATTGGTTGTTGGGTAGCTGGAGAACATTTGTCTATGCCAACAGAAAATCATCTCAAATTCAGAATGAAATTTGAAACATACCCGAATCTGCCATTCAAAAATAAGAATAACAAGACTTCAAGGCTTCAAGGATTCACATTCCATAAAATAACCATTTTGTTTGTGCATTTTTCTGTAAATATGATTAGGATGCTCCCTGGGCTTGCGTGGGTTTTCTCCGGGTCCCCCGGTTTCCTCCCACACTCCAAAAACATGGATGGCAGGCAGATTGACCACTCCAAATTGTCCCTAGGTGTGAGTGTGAGAGTGACTGTTGTACACCCTGAATTGGTTGCCAGCCAATCGCAGGGCACACAAAGACAAACAACTGTCACTGTCACTCTCACTCACACCGAGAGACAATTTGGAGTGTTCAATCTGCTTGCCATGCATGTTTTTGGAATGTGGGAGGAAACCGGAGGACCCGGAAAAAACCACCGCGGGCCCAGGGAGAACATGCAAACTCCACACGGGGAGGCCGGAGCGGGACGCAAACCGTCGACCTCTGCACTGTGAAGCCGGCATGCTAACCACTCGACTACCGGGCATGTATTATTAAAAAAAAATATATATATAAATTTATTCACTGCCATTCCCGAATGGGTTCCATCTACCCATCCATCCTCCGATCTTAAATTGTCTTTGGGCAGTAGATGGGGTACACTCTCAATTGGATGCCAGCCAATCAAAGGGCACACATTCTGTAGATAAACAACCATCCGACGCTCATACTTACACATTAGGGACAGTTTAGAGTGTTGAATTAATCTGTTATGCATGTTTTTGGACGGGGAAAACATACACACTGCGCACAGAAAGGCCGGAGCCAGAATCGAACCCTGTATCTCTGCACTATGGGGACGACACGCCAGTTGACCACCGGGTCGCTCGCATACAAGCCACAAAATCCAAAAGAGCCCTTCGTGGACTGCTGATCCTTGAAATCATATTACGATGAGATTTGAGAAAGGACTAACGTGCAGAGCAAATGACTTTACCTGAGAAGGCTGAGGGGCATGACCCCAGGAGACTCTGAAGCAGGGACAGTTTCAGTGTCCGTGACAGGTGTGGTTGCAGTAGTGGTGTCCTCCAGAGAGGAGCTCATGAAGGAGGTGGTACTAGAGGCAGAGGGGCTGGTAGTGACTGGTGTCTGGACGAGCTGTTCACCCTCTATACCCTCGCCTTCAATCTGTGGCTCAATTCGCACACCTAATTCACATACAAGGGAACATTCCTGTTATTTGATGCATTTGTATTGGCACAACAATTAAGCCTGTAAACAATTTCAAAGCAGGAGCTAAAAGGATGGTTGGAACAATTTTACACTGACTGAGATAGCAGAAAATGTAGCACATTTTCATAACAAAACAAAAATTAAAGGTGCTGTATATTGTCTGCTTGTTTATGTTTTTTTTTATCCCTGTGCATTTTACATTGATAGCAGCATTAAAAACTTGACTTAGAAAAAGAGTCTTCAATGTAATGAGTCAAAACATCTGTAGTTTTGATCAATTTAGTGTTTTTCATTCTCTCACCAGGTTTAGCCTTTGCCCCACTGGGTTCCTCTAGCAGTCCATTGACCACAAGCTTATAGATCATGGCCTGTGCCCTCTCCAGGTCTGACAGCCCGAGAGCACGCTTGATGGGGGAACGCAAGACTGCCCGCTTCACCATATGGCGCATGAGAAATTGAAGAGCGGCACGCATCGCCACCTCTTCTTGGCATATTGGAGATATTGCAGATGTGCTTCCACTGATACTGGTATTGACATCGGCATTGTGTCCACTGGATTCTGGTAACACCTTAAGGGGGATAACCAGTTTACCTTTTTTACCGGTAGTCCGGGAGAAAAATCAACATTTCAAATGAATTTTAGGGATATCTGAAGATTAACTATTTAATTACTTCTCAGGCAAAATTTCTACCATAACAAATCTTACCAGTTGACAGTGGCTTCACAGATCTAATCTGTTCATCAAAATCTGACTTGGAATAAAACAAACATGAATAAGTAGTTGCATATTGAGAATACCTTTGGAATGAGCAGAAGCTCAGCATACTTGCTGCAGCTCAGCAGGACACTAAGGGTCTTCATGGCTCCCAGGTAGAGATAGGAAAGCTGAACCGCGTGGATCTCTGACTGGGTAGCAGTAAAAGAGGGATATGGCTCATGGCTACGAGAGCCATGCTCGTAGCATTTCTTTCTGTTCCCCTCAACAGGAGCATGAAAAGGTGCGTCATTTCCACCTACTCCACCACAAGCAGGGGAAATGTCACTCTCTGACTTGGGTGCCACATGTGTCTTGACCTCATCAAGACTATGAGAAACACGCAGGTCACAGGTAGCGTTTGGAACTGCTCCAGATCCAAAGCAAACATCCCTTAGTTCATTGTGATTGGCCCCTTCATTGTCTACCCTGTCTTCATTACTGGTCGGCTCATGTCCTGTAGAGTATGCGTTGCGATGCCTCCTTTCGTGGCGCCGTGCACTGAGTTTAGCAGCTGTTTCCTCATGTATGCTGGTAAGGTGTGTGAGATCCAAAAGGAGTGAGGCTGTGAGGCCACGTAATCGTGTGACGTCGAAGGGGAGAGGCTCACAGGGTTCCAGGTTGTACAACGGTGTGTCACTAGGCAACCAGAAAGTTGGGAGGCTTTAATGATTTGAGTGCAGAATTAAAAAACAAAAAAGACAAGGGAAGTAAAAGCAAAGTGAGGGAAAAGGGCAAGTAGACAAGGAAATGGAGGTGGGGGGTGTATGGATTTAGCACAGCGTACCACAAGACATGGATATAACATAACAGATTTAATAATGATGTGGAAGGGTAGCCACTAATGATTGGATTTGTGCATATGTATATACACACACAATATGTATATATACACACAATATATATATATATATATATATATATATATATATATATATATATATATATATATATATATATAGAGGTATATATATATATATATATATATATATATATATATATATATATATATATATATATATATATATATATATATATATATATATATATATATATATATATATATATATATATATATATATATATATATATATATATATATATATATATATATATATATATATATATATAAAAAGACTTCATAAGGCTTCATAAGGCTTTTAATTCTTTGCGGTATATCTGTTTTTTTTTGATCCAGTGCTCTTTTAACATTTTGGGTTGCCGACCTCTGTCTTTGTGCATGGGGCGGCCTTGTTATCATGTCAAACTGATGCCGAGAGTCATACAGGTTGTGTGTGTCCAAATATGCAAAGGCGATCGGGGCAAATACACACTTTGGCAATTGTGTCATGACAGCCAAACAACCGAAACGGTTACAAAATAAATTGCATTTCATGATTCACTTGATCATGCCCATCCTTAATACAGAAATGCCAGATTACTTTGTGTGTCAGCCCCCAAATAAATAATGAAAACAAATATAGATATATAGATATATAATATATATAGATAGGCAAATAAAAATACCTGATGGTGATCTCAGCCTCATCCCACTGTACTTTGGCTGAGGTACTGCCTTCCTTCACCACTCCAAGCAAAGTTGCATGCCGACCCGTTTGTTTGTGAACGCATCGTCCACCAACACGTAGACCGGCATCTGCACCACCGATTATGGCCAAGACTGGCCACACCTCTGTGCAGAGTGTCGTTAGAACATGCTCAGAAAGCTCGCCTAAGCCATGTTGTCGTCCGTGGCGCCCCCTTTCTTCCTCAGGCCTCATGGAAGTTTCTTGACTTTCTCGCTGGGTGTCATGCTCCTCACGGCCCTGCACTGAGCGACTCTTTTTCAGCCTGTGGATGCCACTGCTACTCGATGCATCTCTGAAGCAAGGCTTGATTTTTTGAAGCCGTTCAATCATGGTTTTGTTGATACGATGTGTCCAATCATTAGTGCGGTGTAAGATTCGAATTAATTGTGTTGTGGCCTCAGCCAGGACAGTGGCCATCGGACTACAAACTGGGTCTCCGGGCAAAAGGTCTCGAGGTGTACCCCGCATCTGCATGTCACAGATCTTAACCTAGAAGGATTTAAATTTTTTACAGTGTAAGACCATAACATATAAACTTGCATCTGTACCACAAGTACATATATAAGTAAAATACAGAGAGGGAAGAGATTATTTTACGCTGGTTTTCATTGTAGACATGTGAGGTATTACCCTGATAAGAAACAATCCTAAACATCAATCTCCCACTGACAATTGTAAACTATTTTGATTATGGAAAGAAAAAAAATGATTGACAACAAAGAATCATTGGGGGTATATAATAATTTAGCACATATATTTCTCTTATGGAGAATGCTATCAGTGTGCAGTTTTATCATACCTTTTCCCCTGGGTTACTGCTATAGAACATCACGCAGGGGAAGAGTTCTGTGGCATCCACATCCTCAAAGGCTAATTTTGGCTCCTGTGGAACCACATATTAATATTTAGGGAGAAATATGCTTTTCATGCATTTCTTGTGTTTACTGGTTAGTTGCATAGCTTGTAGAATAATTTAGTAAGCTTCCTCCTTCCAATAACCCTTGAAAACAAGTTCTGGCCCTGTACTCACTTGGTATACGGTATACGGTGCTGAAGAATGAAAGACTCTCCTGTGTCTTTGTGTTGTCATGTTATTTGTTATTGTTTTTACTTCAAGATGGCGCCGCAAGAGTGGCTGCCTTTCTAGCAGCTCCTGCATTTTGTTTTTCTACTTCTTTCTTTCCTTTTCCTTTCCTAACTTTGCTGCTGTGAAATGTAAATTTCTCCACTGCGAGACAAATATAGGTACATCCAATCCAATCGAGATCTTCTGTATAACGACACTATTCTAATCAAAGTAATCTGATTAATATTGCGTTTGTGAAATATGAATTAAGCATTTTTTAAAATTCATATTTCATTCAGTGAAATATGTAGAGGGGCCTGGTAGTTGAGTGGCGAGCACGCCGACCTCACATTGCAGAGGTCGTGAGTTCAAATACCGCTACAGCCTCCCTGGATGGCGTTTGCATGTTCTCCCAAGGATGAGAAGGTTTCTTCAGCCGTCATCTGTACAAATTTGAAGGTTTCGGACGTTTCGCCTCCTATCCAAGAGGCTTTGTCAGCGAACTAAAGTCTGACTGGTCATATCGGCTCTATTTATATATCCCTAATGTCGAGACATGGCGGCGCCAGACACAGCTATGATAGGTCCCTACTTTCAGGTTGGGGGGAGCAGAGGACCACTCCCTGTGGCCCCACTGATTGTTCCTACATTCCTGACTAACAACTGGCCTATTTCCCCCACTCCCACCGGTATCACCTCATCAGCATTACGAATGTTGCCTAACATGTTTTGCCTAAGCAGGCTATTGTATGAACGATCCAAATTGAACCTCACCCCACCAGACCGGTTTAATGAAGGATTTTGTTGTTTTATAAGAATCGCTTCTTTTACCCCCCTTTCAAACCATCTATGTTCTTTCGCTAAGATTTTAACCTCATTGTCGTCAACTGAGTGGTTGCTAGCTTTTAGGTGCAAATGTACTGCCGATTGAGGCCCACTTATATTATCCCTGCGATGTTGATAAAGTCTTTTTTTGAGAATTTGTTGAGTCTCCCCAATGTACTGCTCTTTACAATTTTCATTCTTACAATGTATTGAATAAACTACATTATTTTGTTTTTCATTTGGTAGCCTATCTTTTGGATGCACTAATTTTTGCCTTAACGTGTTTATCGGTTTGAAATAAGTAGGAATTTTGTGTTGCCAAAGGACTCTGTAATTTTTCAGAAACTATATATAAATAGGGCCGATACGACCAGTCACACTTTAGTTCGCTGACGAAGCCTCTTGGATAGGAGGCGAAACGTCCGAAACCTTCAAATTTGTACAGATGACGGCTGAAGAAACCTTCTCATCGATGGACCACTCCTGTACGACTGAGAGCTTACACAGACATGTTCTCCCAAGGCCCGCGTGTGTTTTCTCCGGGCCCTCAGGTTTCTTCCAACATTCCAAAAACATGCATGGAAGGCTAATAGAAGACTCTAAATTGTCCCAAGGTGTATGTATGAGAGTGGATGGATGTTTGTCTCTGTGTGTCCTACAATTGGTTGGCAGCCAATTCAGGGTGTCCCCCGCCTTGTGCCCGAAGACGGCTGGGATAGGCTTCATCAGGATAAAGCAGTACAGAAGAATGAATGAATGAAATATGTAAAAAGGAACAGAACCTTATGAACATTTCTGAATGCAAAGTTCAAAAGCCGGTGTCTGCAATGATATTGGACTGTATTAGTGTCAATGGCATGGGTAACTTCTGCAAGGGCACCATTAATGCAACAAGGTTTTGGAGAAACATTAGGGCACGCGGGTTGCCTGCCTGCTTTCCACAGCTGTCTCCCATTGAAAATGTGTGGAGCATTATGAAGCATAAAATACAACAACGGAGACCCCAAACTGTTGAACAGCTGAAGCTATACATCAAGAAAGAATCGGAAAGAATTCCCCTTAAAAAGTTTCAACAATTAGTATCCTCAGTTTCCAAACACTTATTGATAGTTTAAAAGGTTAACAGTGGTAAACACGTCTCTGACCCAGTAAAAAAAATAAAAAAATTAAGTCAATCATTATTGATAGTCGAGTGATTAGCACGTCGACTTCACAGTGCAACAATTCCAGCTGCTGCCTTCCTGTGTGGAGTTTGTATGTTCTCCCTGGGCCTGCGTGGATTTTCTCAGGGTGCTCCAGTTTCCTCTCACATTACAAAGCATGCATGACAAGCTGATTGAACTTGTCCCTCTGTGCGAGTGTGCATGATTGTTTGTCTTTGTCTGTCCTGCCATTGGCTGACAACCAGTTCAGGGTGTTCCCTGCCTACTGCTCGAAGACAGCTGGACTAGGCTCCAGCAGCCCTAAACCCCATTTAGGATAAATTACTTTGGAAAATTAATGAAAAAAATGATTATTTTCTGAAAAATCAGTTTATCATGTTGAACTGTAAATATATTCCCTTCATTGTGTATTCAATTCCAGGAAATATTGATTAAAAATGATTTTCAAATTATTGTATTCTGTTTTCATTTATATTTTATTCAGTCCCAAGTGGATTGGAATTGGATTTGTATATCCAGGATGTGATTATTCAGCCATCACCTCCATTTCTGTGTTGTGTTATCAGTGACAATGGTAATAGTTGGGAATGTGCATGGAATCTTGAGTATCTGGGAACATTTATCAAGCAATAAAATAAAAATAATAAAAGCAATAAAGCCATAGCGCCACCACACAAGTGCTTGGAGGCTGTGCGGCACACACACACACACGCAACATGTGGTGTTATTAGAACTTCTGTAATTGGTCATATCAGAAGGCTCCAATTGTGAGATACAGAAATCTTGCATGAAATGACTTTGAATATAAACATGACACGTGGATTTTAAGCACAAAAAAGCCATCACCACTTCTTACCTCTCCATTCTTTCCAAACGAGATGGTTCGAGCCTCCATGTCAAGAACACAAGTGATTAAATCTCCCTGGGTAAAGCTGCTCAGAGTCAGGGTTTGTTCCCCATTGTGATAGAGGTTTCCACTGTATGCTCGGTATAACCACATATCTGATGTAGTTCGATGGTTGAAGTCATGTACGGGCCATCGCGAAACACCCACGCATGTGCCCTCATTGCCCCGATTCTCCTTCACAATGTAAAACTATGGAAAAATAACAACAATTCACAATCAATCCAAAGAGAAACCTAAAATTAAAAAAAATATGTGCAGATCAAGGAACGACGCTGCTGTAAGGAGGTACTGTAGTTTCTTTCCTCTCATCAGCAATGTTCTAGAACAACTTTGTACAGGATTCTAGCATATTCAAGCCCATTGTACCAGGCCAGTTTATTTTCTGTGCTATGTACTGATGTACAATGCACATTGTCGAAACATTTCTGCAACCACCCGCTCTTTGTGCAGTATCTGTATTGCGTACCTACAAGATTTTTTTAACCTACGAGGGTCTCCAGAGGGGAATAAATGGTCTACATGAACAAAAGCTGTTGTTAGTATCAGTCTTTGGTAGCTCCCAATTCTTCGATTTCATTTATTTCGTCCAATGTAGAAAAGGTGTACATTGCTCATCTCAAAGAGAATAAGCAAACTAATGATGAATTGATGACCGTCTCTGCCTTTCTACGTACCTTTTTGAATGTTTTGGTCACAAATGCTGCTATCATTGCTCGAACACAACATGTAATGTCTAGCACTTCTGAAAAAGCCTCATCTAGAACTGAAATATTTGAACTGTGTACGAAAAATACCCATTCTAACAATATTTCACAATTTTTTTTATTTATTATTTCATTTAAACAGTTATGGATAACAATACTAGTTATCGAGTTTAGCATTACAAATACATTTTTTTTGTCATACTGGTGCAGGAGTCATTATAGAAACAGATTGCCGATATGTTTATATTGGGGGGTGGGGTAATTCTCGTGCACTTCATCTTAACTCATTTACTGCGATTCACAAATTTATTTGGGAATTGAAAATATGATGTGGAGCGCCATTCCCAAATTTGTTCGAGGTTTTTTTCTTGTTTGGGTGGCTATAAAGCACTGGCCATGGCCTCTGCCAATGTTTTTCCCTTCCACACAGGGGCATCAAGTCTTTTTTCTGATGAAGGTCTAAGGTTTCGTATTGAATGTTAATGTCGTCCTAGTAACAATGACAAAAACCATGGCATAGGAGTCGAAACATTTTTGCACATGTCTGGCAGTGAATGAAAATCATTGCATTGTACCTTCCACTGGTAGCATCCGGAAGAGATTCCAGTGGAGGCCAAGCCATAACCTTTGCCCCCACTGCCATGTGTCAGCCCTTGTCCATTTTCCACCACACAACATTGAGCTTTCTCTGGGTCAAAGGACACTTCTTGGATGGGAAGGTTCTCCTCCTCGTCCTCGGCCTCTCCCTATCAATTAAAGGTATGTCATTGCCACAAATGATTAAATATTGAAGCACTTAATGGAGAAAACTGTTCTTTTTTCCCAACCTGCAATTTCAGTTCATGTAATTTTTCTTTAACCTGAATGGCGTGTTTGGCTTGAGCAATAGGAGCTTCCCACATGCAGTCAGACAACAGAGAGAAAAGCCGCTCAACAACCTGGAAGATTTATGATCAAGTCAGTTGTGTGTGTGTATGTGTTAAACATTTATAGCATACAAAATCACAATTGATCCCGTCTTAAAAGAGGCTAGCTCTGAAATTGAAATTTATATCAACAGTCGGAATAAAAAAATAAATCAAATAAACATATTTGAAGTGCGAACTCAAGCCAGTTCTGTTTGTTGGCAAGATAAAATACTACGTACGTCTTGAAGCTAGATATAGTGTTTTCTGTTATCATTCAAAACCATACCTGTGCCAATTGTTCATCCTCCATATTGGCCTCACAGGTAGGTAAAACAGCTTCCAAAACATGCAGTGCTAAAAGCCGAGTTCTTAGGTTCCCCACCAGTGGGACCCCTAGAATTGAAAGTCCATTGTGTTTTATTAATCTCATAGGTCATCTCCAAACGATTGAATAACAGATGGTCTGCTTACCAGAGCAGCATTTCTGTGCAGCAATATTCAGCAGCACTTCAGTCCATTTTGGGGAGGCCATTTTGGACTGGATGGTTTTGGAGGACACTACTCTCCTTAAGAATACTAAAAAGTCTCCCAAATGCAGTTCAGCGGTGTGTTGCTTGCGTAGTAAAGCTGAAAAAAAAAACAATATTACTTTCAACAATATGGGTCCAAATCATTTAATCAAACCTTCTCAGCTATTATGGTCGCGTTTTGAAACATACCGTAATACCATAGGTGAAACCCGAAATTTAAATTCTTTACCCAAGAAGACAATGTTATTTTTCCCTTCACTGTCTAACCTGAAATCAGATACTTTTACTGTACAAGGTCAATGAGATCAGTGTTTTTCAAATGGTCTATCGACGGACATTGTATTTGTGTAGTACTCTACCATAGCAGTAGGGAGCAGCAGCAGCTAGCCAATTGCCTCATGATTTGAGACAAGCGAAGTTTGTGTTGCAAAACGTCTGTAAGCTCACAGTCGTACAGGAATTGTCCATCGATGAAAAGGTTTCTTCAGCCGTCATCTGTACTTTTTTGAAGGTGTCGGACGTTTCTTTCCTCATCCGAAAAGCTTCGTCAGTGAACTAAAATTGTGCTGGTAGCTCTGGCCCTATACGGGTAACATCTGACTTGCGACCGGGTTCCGTTCCGACCATCTGGTCGTAAATCAAAATGGTCGTAAGTCGAAATCCATTCAAAATGTGGAATAGAGACTCTGTCCTAAGTGACTTACAAATGACCTGATTCAGACACCACGACGGTGGGTGGGCATGGGTCTGGGTCGCCGATGTTCTACCGGTTGCCCTCTCCCCGGCCTTACCCCGCTTTCTGCGCAGACGCGCGGCCCAACCCCGCGGTGCCGACGTGCCTGACTCGCCACCTCGCCCCGAAGCAGAACGAACTGTCTCAAAGAGGCGGCGGCGGTGCAGCCGGCAGTGGGCCTGACGTTGTGTTGTCGTTGTGGCGCTGTCGTTGCGGCGCTGTCGTTGCGGTGTTGTCGTACCGACCCGCCTCGGCTCTAGTGATGTTCGCGGCCGGCATCGCTGGACACCCCCCCCCCCTCCGGTGCCATCACGCGGTAGATTGATGTGCATGAGTGAGATACTGGCTGTCTGGCCAATATTGCTGTACGCATTGCCGAGTTGGTAGCGTGTTGCGATGTCAGGCGTAGAATTAAAATGAACAAAATAGGGTCTGCCGGTCGTGGTCGTAAGTACGGGTGGTCGTATGTCAGATATATCCCTAATGGACAGATGTGGCGGTGCCAGACCGCTGCTTTGATAGGTCCCTGCTCTAAGATTGGGGGGAACAGTGGACTACTCCCTGAAGCTAATCTGATTACTTCTTTTGTACTGACTGATCATGTCCTATGACCTGATTGCCCCATTCGCTCTGGTATCACCTCATCAGCATGATTAAGCCTATGTGGTAAAGATCCAAGTCTGTTGTAAGCACGATCCAAATGAAACCTCAAACCACCATGGCAATTTAGTGAAAGGTCTTGCTGTTGTGCAAAAATTGCCTCTTTTACTCACATTTCACACCATCTATTTTCTTTCGCTAAGATTTTAACCACACTCTCCTCAAATGAGAGGCTGCTCACTTTTAGGTGAACATTTACTCCAGATTAAGGCCCACTAGCGTTACCCCTGCAATGTTGATCGTCTTTTTTTAGCATTTGTTTAGTTTCTCCAATGTATTGCTCTTTACAATCTTCATTTTTACAAAGTATCGAATAAACTACATTACTTTGTTTTTCATTTGGCAGCCTATCTTTTGGATGCACTAATTTTTGTCTTAAAGTATTTATCAGTTTAAAAAAAGTCAGAATTTTGTGTTGCCATAGGACCTTTTGTAGTTTTTCTGAAACCCTTTCAATGTAAGGTACTGCTACTCCTCTCCTTTTTTGTTTCCTCAGGATTTTTGGTTTATTTCCCTATTCTTTACTTTTGACATTTGTTAAAAGACCACTGAGGGTAACCACAGTTTATGAGTGCTCTCCTGACATGCTTTGACTCCTTTTTGTTGCAAAGACACAAAAGACATTTTTCATTTAGGTTTACGGTTTCCAGTAATGCTACGGCAACAATGTCCCCTCAAAGCTGCACAACTGTGCTGTGGTCGCACACTCTCAGTGCATAACAAAACCTTTCCAAAGCAGTCAACGCACTCCAAATAAATTAGATCACAGGTGTCAAAGTCTGTCAAGGTCAGTTTATGTGGCCCATGAAATCACGTGTCCACTTGCTGAAATCTGTCAATCTTGAAATGTCAAATTGTCATGTGTAATAAATAACAGATGATGCTACCACTGTTTACACTTACTTAAACAATAATGGAACAAACTGATCATTTACTGGACTGATTTCAAAGCTCGTAGTCGATTAATTTGTTGAGTGCAAGTATTCATTTTGCGGTTTTGCTGTTATAAGGGCCCTCTGAAAGAAGACATAACTCCAAATTGGCCCGCGACAAGAATTACTTTGACACCCCTGGATTATGAATACAGTATTTTTTGTCTGAATGAATGTGCAGAACCACACGATACGATGCAATGACTGTATGCAGCCAATCATGGCTTTGACAGTACTTGCGCGTGTTCTCTGCTCCATAAAAACAGTGTGGCGGCGATAAGTGACGCTAATGCTAATGACAGGCAATGAATGCGATACGTTGACTACCCAAACTGAAATAAGAATGAACTTCGGTGCTTTTATGTTTGCAATGCCTGTTGGAGTGTGTGCAAAGAGAAAAACACGCAGTTAAACTGGGTGAGATATTTTCTTTTTTGAGTGAAAGAAAGGTCTGCTTTACAAAACACGTAGCAAAGCTAAAGTAGTGTCACATCTCGTCGCCGTCCTGGGCGCGCCCCGCCCCTCCTGTCACCTCCTCCGCTGCTCCCTGGAGACGGCCCCTCCCATCATCACTCACCTGGGTTCCCACAGCTGTTTGTCATTCCCTTGATTGTGCCTTCTGACTATATTTGCCGATCGCACACTACCGTCTCCGTCGGAGTATTCTGAAAGCCACCCTTGCTACAACCGTGCCGTCAGGTCTGCCTTTATCGATCACTATCACTTACCACATCCTGCTGTTATCTTTGCATGCGTGTCTCAGTAAAGACTTTTGTTCATGAGTATCTGCCTCGCCGTGTATTTTGGATCCTACCTCCCCGCTTTCCTTCGTCACTCGAGCCCTGCCCTCAAGCCTCAAGTGACGTGACAAGTAGCAAGTGAATTTTTCGATGGAAAAATATGGACTAAATGGAAGTTGGACAACTTCAAGCGACACATTCAGCAGAAAAAAAACTCATTTGAATGATGTTGGAATTAGGTACAATATTGTGGGAGAGCGCAAACGACAAGGAGATAAAAATGTATGTCACAGTGAAAAAAAAACCCGATCTTGTGTAAGTCCATCCATCCATCCATCCATCCCCACCACTTATACTCGCAAGGCCTGCAGGGGGTGCTGGAACATATCCCAGCTGTTTTCGTGCAGTAGGTGGGGGACACCCTGAACCTTTTGCCAGTCAATCGCAGACACACAGAAACAAGCAACAATTAGCGCTCACATTCACACCAAGGGAGAATTTGGAGTGTTCAATCAGCCTGCCATGCGTGTGTTTGGAATGTGGGAGCAAACTGGAATACTCAGAGAAGACCCACACATGCCCGGGGAGAGCATGCAAGTGCCACACAGACACAGGGAGGCAAAGTGAGGATTGAACCCACGACCGCTGCACTATGAAGTCTGCCTGCTAACCACTAGACTACTGAGGCGCCCTTCTCACATTTGGCAAATAGGAAGAATATTTTTATTACTAGGTGACCTAAACCTGGAAGTTTAGTCTTATTTCAAGTCAAATATAAAAAACTGAAAAAAAGATGTGTTTTAAGTGGTGTAAATCCCTGGTTTTAATTGTCATTATTTGGTCACCTCTGATGTCTTTCTTTTGAGCGTCGGAAGAGTCCTCTTGCTTGGATTCTTCATGGTATTTTCCAGAAGATAGGACACTAACTCCTGCCTGCGATAGAAGGTTCTTCAGTTGACTGCAGAGGAGGTTCAGCAATGACTGGACAACCTTTGGACTCAATTTGTCTGCATATGTTCTGTAAAATCAACCATGTTGTTGAAAATCTAATAGTCATCTATACGGCATAGTATTCTTTCTTTGTACCACTAATTACCCAGTGCTGATGGCCAGTATCTGCAGCAAGCGTGTAGAGGCCACCTTCAGAGCAGTACTGAGCTGGGATACTCCTGGTTTGTGCAACAGTTGGAGGGGCTGTCCCAGCATGGTGTTTCTGCCACAGAGCTGCGACAGTACATTGAGCAGCCCACTAGAAATGGCCAGGGAGACATCTACTGGCTGGTAGCGCACACTCAGTGCAAACACGGTGACCAGCAGAAGACGCTGCTGGGCTTCTGAGTTGAAGAAAACCAAAAGACCATTTCGGGCTGGGTGCAACCAAAAAGTAAGTGCCGGCCGTCATTTGCACATCTCTGCTTTAGATCTTACCTATGTGATGTTTGTTTGCCTGCAACGCTCGCTCCAGTGTTAAAGATAGTTGTTGGTAAATCTTATGTACAGCTGTCTGGATTTCCAACTGGAGGCTTCGCTTAGCTGTTTTAACACCATCCTAAAAAGCAAGCATATAATTGCTTTCAACTCAGAATCCAGCTAAATATAATTTTATCATGTTACACAACATAGCTTCCCACAACCAAACTTCCTTTCTGCAATCACTGTCAGACCTCATACCTGATAATGATGCAGCTGCACACTTTCTCGCTTCAGTCCTCCATCGCCAATCGTCCCCAAGCCAAAACAACCAGCCAGGAACTGCAACCTGACAGAGGTGAGTAGGGAAGAGGACTGGAAGGCAGTGCATGGGCGATCTGTGTTTGCCGGCAGAGAACCCTTCTCCTCCATACCAGCAATCAATACCACAATTTGATGGAGAGCTTCCAATCTCAGCTGCAGACACAAAATATTATTAAATACACAATATGTAATATTATAAACGAAGACATTGTTAGGATGACATGTATGTACAGTACAGTGAGACCTCAACTTACGGACGCCTTATAATATGAACTTTTCATCATACGAACGTCAAATTTATGAAAATTAAGCCTTATAATAAGCACTATTTTCATAATACACACTCACCACAGCCGGTCCATCAAGCATACGACCTTCGGATCTGGCGAAAGTGATCTTCGGCGGAAACACATGACCGAACCGCGCTCCAGCCGGCGCTACTTTCCATACCCCTTCTCATTGAATGCACACATCGATCGCCTACTTGGAGCTTTTTGCTGATAATTTTACTATTATGGGACCGGAAAATAAACACCACAGGCTCGTGTTCAGCCTCAGTTCAAATGTGGTGCGTTACTAAGAATAAATTGAAGAAACTACCAGCTGTACATGTCTACTCTGCTCTGTTTATTTGTCATCCAAGACTTGAGGTGCATTCAGGTTCGAGAATAGCGCACGACTTCGTATGACTCTAGGCCAAGGGTGTCAAAGTCATTTTTTGCCGCGGGCCACATTGTAGTTATGGTTTCCTCTCGAGGGCCGTTATGAATTTGGGGAACCCATTAGAATGTTTAAATCCCTTTAAATATTACATATGGAGCACACAGCAAATTAATGAATAACTCGTTTTCAAATCTGAAGTCAAGAATAATGACTTTTATTGTGGTTGACATCCAAAAATATGACATTTTGGCTCAGATTTTAGCAATCATCATGGAATTTAACACGTTTGATTTGCTTTCGTGGGCCGTAAAAAATGATGTGGCGGGCCGGATTTGGCCCGCAGGCCTTGACTTTGACACCTATGCTCTAGGCTGTTTGGAAAGCATTGTCTAACTGAATGAGCGGTGACAAACACTTGCCAACGTTTTTGTGTTGCTACACTTGAACGCACCGCCCTGTCAAGATGCGATAGAAGTGATTGGCCAAAGGGTAGAGTCATGTGTCATGGTAAGCCAATCAGAGCGAGTGTTTTCACACACACCGGAACAGCGTGTCAATAGTCACGCTAAATGGTCACATGCGAGATGACAGCTGAGGCGTGGCTGCCGCTCGCGACACTTCAATTTCATTTCAACGAGTCACTGTCACCTCACCAGTGACACGATTATGACGAAAGTGCATCGCTATGTCCTGTGCTCCAAAAGTTTGCTTGTGCTCCAAAACTTTGCTCTGCACGAGGTGATTGTTAGACGCGAGTGTGCCATTTTATTCGCCCCACCCGCCTTCTTTTGTCACGTTTTATTCCGTGTCCATGTAATCATCGGACTCGCACCTTTTGTTGTCATAAAATCTCTGCCAGCACCTACGGGACTCGAAGTCAATGCAGATGACATCGAGGAGCTTGTTGATGACCATAATGAGGTCATCAACACAGAGAATTTGATTTGCCTTCAAGAGGACAAGCAGAAGCAGGCCATTCAACAGTTGATGTGCAGGCTTTTATTGAACAGTTCCATTCAGAAAAGGCTATAAGAATCATCAACATGATGAATGATAATGTGATGCCACAGTTTCGTAAGACCTTACAAGTCAGAAAGCAACAGGTGTCAATTAAGAGCCATCAATGACCATCACAAAGACTCCATCTTTTATTTGGATCACCAAAATACTCATCATCTGATATTAACGAACACATGGAGGAGAGAAGGCCACTATGCAACAAGTTCTACGGCTGCAAGATCCTCCAAAAAAGTGGATCTTTTCACTGTCTCACTTCACCTTTTTGAGCAACATTCAATAAAAATTTGGGAACTGAAGATACTAATTATTGAAGTTTTATAGGTGCATTTTTTCCCCCAATATTATTTGATGTGCAAGTTCAGGTGTTCAACAGTCCGAGTTTGTGTTGTCCCCACATGTTTTCAATGGGAGGCAGTCCTGGACTGCAGGGGGGGTCAGTCTTATTCCCGCATTCTTTTACTATGAATCCATGCCTTTGTATCACATGCAGAATGTGGTTTGGCATTGTCTTGCTGAAATTAGCAGGAGCATCCATGAAAATTACATTTCTTTGATGTCAGCCTATGCTCATCCGAATATGGAATGTGATTCCTAAAATCATCAAATATCTTGCAATTGTACATTGACAAACATTCTTGTCAAACTGTTCAACTTTTTTTTCTCATGCACTTGTTCACAAAGAGGTGAACCTCGCCTCATATTTTCTTGTCAATGGCTGAGCAAATTAGGGAACCTCCTTTCACACCCACCCATTCATGGTACCTAATCACTGTTCGCGGTTAGCTTGTTCATCTGAGTGAAGTTACAAACCGAATTTTGTAGTTTCTTAGTCATAAAATGATTCTTTGCTAAAAACAAAGTTGATAAGTTTAAACATCAAACACATTTTTCTTGTAGTGTATACCATGAAACATTTGAAATTTATTTGCAAATACAGTAAAGTCTCGTTATATCGATATCGGTTATATCGATAGTACCGCTTATTACAATACTATTTCTATGAACGCAAGGAGGAAATTACATGCGCGCAGGGTCGGATATATCGATAGTCCCGGTTACAGTAAAGTCTCGTTATATCGATATCGGATATATCGATAGTCCCGGTTATATCGATACTATTTCTATGCACGCACGGAGAAAATTACATGCAAACAGGGTTGGATATATCGATAGTCCCGGTTATATCGATATTTTTTCGGACTCCCTTGAATATCGATATAACGAGACTTTACTGTATATCGATATTTTTTCGGACTCCCGAGAATATCGATATAACGAGACTTTACTGTAATTTTATTCTGTTTTATTTATGTTGAACACACTATTCCAACTTCACTGGAATTGGGTTTGTTTGTTGTGTAACAGGATGGTATAGCATTACACAAATATACTGTATCTAGTTCTCACCTCTGCCCTGCTTTGTTGCTGTTCCATGGCAAGGATAATGGCCTGTGGGCTGGTTGACATGCTTTCTTCTGGTTCTTTGAAAGCCGGAGTTAGGCTTATGTCACCATGGATAAAGCTGATCATATTGTCAATAAGCGCATGAATCCCAAGAGACCGGTTTAGGTCCAGGTCTGATTCTTCATACGAGTATGCGGAGCTGTAGCTACGCTGACGGCTTAGTTTTGCACGAAACCAAGACTCAGCCAGTGAGTCTGGAGAGTTATGAAGTAGACCTGAGGAAATTGAGAGAGGAGAAATGCTTTGAAGAGGAAATACAAAAAATAATGGTTTTCATTACATCCAATCAGGGTATTTACTCTAGAAAATGTGGGTGCTTGAATTTTGGCTCTGCTGAACCTTTTGAATGCTGTAAATTCAAACAGTCTTGTAGGCATCACAGTTTCTCTAAACACATGAACTGTGGCTTCCTCCTGCTGATAGTATTTCTGCGTGGTCCTTGTCTAATAGCTTGGTGGCTGTTGGAATAAAATAATCACAGCTACAGCATTCTTTCTGCCTAGCTGGGATTTTTCCTCGTTCTCAGGGGATGGTTGGAGAAACACTTGCTTGTTGAAACAGCTTCTTCCCCCAAGCCATTAACTCTTTGAACAGTAGCCCAAATGGAACTGTATAGTGCCTCTGCAATTTTTTGATGATGATACTAGTGCAGCGTGTTCGACCGGAAACAAATTCCTTGTGTGTTCTACATACTTGGCAATAAAGACGATTCTGATTGTCCATTTGTTCTCCAGTGAATTCGTGGGATTTACCCCCATAAGCAATATGCTGCACATCCCACCTTTTTCAGTGACAATGCATTTGCTTTTGTCAATAATCAAAATAAGCCCAGACGGCACAATGCTGTTTTCTCCCTGTTGTAAAACGATCAGCACCACGTTTTATACTTTAAATTACTACATAAAGTTTACAGAAGAAAATATAATTTCACTACAATTATCGATCGTTTTTGATAGTTTTGTGACCAGACATCATTATCAGAATCAGAATCAGAATCCCTTTATTCGTCCCGCAATGGGGAAATTTGCAGTCCACAGCAGCAATTGAAGAGGGATTATAGTTAGTGTTTTCCCCTCAAAAAAGAAAATGTCCATTTTATTTAGTGAATCTAATTTTTTTTAGGTTTCGTTATTTTGTTAATTTACGATCGGAACCTTGCTGTGAATGAAAGATTTATTTTACCTTTCTTTTTGTGAGAGAAGGCCAAATCCAGGTCAACATTTCTCCGTCCGCTCTGGGGAAAAAGACAATGCATGAAGAGGTGCAGCGACTAATTGAAAACTCATCAATTATTACGTAAATTAATCAACAACAAAATCTTTTGACAGACCATTCATAGTTGAGCACTTGTTTATTTGAAAATTTCTCAGAATTTCAAGATTTTAGCAGTAACCTTGCGATTTCTGTATTTCTCCATGAAAGCAGACCAATTATCTTTGTAAGGAGTTAAAATAAAACACCTGCTTTTAATTTGAAAAAAAATATCAACAATTTTTCCCACTTTCTGACGTGACAAACCAAACAAGCCCTGTGTTTGTACGATTTATGCACTGAATACATGCTTAGATTTTTTCCAAGAGGCATAGAAATTGAATTGTTCTAAATCTGACTCATTGATTAATATAGAAAACATTTAATGTATTGGATTATTACACGCACGCGACCCAGGTGAATGTAAAGATACTTGAAAGGCTTCGAAGATAAAGATACCGTTGTTTTCACACAGATTAAGTATAATAACAGCAATATTATCATGGACATTCTACATGTTTGGTAAATACATATGTTTTATTTACCAGGTTATATCCTTCTTCATCAGATTCAGGCTGGGAGAGGTCAGACTCGCTCCTTGATTTCATCAGCCTGTAATTAGGACTGCTTTGAACTGAGCGGCTCTCTGCACTCATACTCTCGCTCCTGCAAACACAAAAACATGTTGACCACACATATTCTTGAAACAATATAATACTGCCTTTGAACACTTTACCAATTAAGAGAAAGTACTAGTAGCGGGTAGCTAAAGGCAATGGGCTTGGTTTGAGTTCAAATTATATTGGACGATCATGGATTGCTACAAAGTAGTTCAGGTGTAATTAGTACATACAGCTTAGTAAATGTCTATCAGACATTACAATATCTTCTATTATACAAGTTACAGTAAATTTAAGACAATTTGGGATTATACTAATGTACTGTAAGCTATGGCTCGTTTCTTTGCACTTGGTTTAGTGTTATTTGTCTGATTCCCTATCTTGACTTTTACTCCTTAAAATCCGAAACAATTCAAATGACTAGTTTGATGAAGACAGTGAAATGACAGTTGAAATGTTTGATTTGGCCCAAAAAAAAAAGAATACATTTGGAGCTTCTCTTGGAGTGCTTTAAATTTGTTGATGACCAATTAGTATGACAGTTAAATTGATTTTCAAACTATCTGATGTCTGTAACAAGCGTTGAAAGTAATCTATAAACATATCTTGAGAACTGCTAATGTCAGTCATCTCTTCTCATGCATTACACGCTTACATGTATCAGTTTGATGTTTGCCTTCCATACATCGGTGTGTGCATGATGAGAATATAAAACATATTTTCATCTATCTGCATTATTTTCCTTATTTTAGCTTAACTGCTCAATACACTTGTTTGATTTGCACTGGAGGGTCAAGCATCAATTGTTGGTCAATTACTTTGGTATTGTCAGTGAAACTTCTTTTGAACCGATCATTATTCCGCCCATTTTATTGACTGCAACGAACCTGGTCATAAAGCTAAGACAGTCTTGTGTTCCAGTGGCGGTTTGCTCCTCTTCTTGGTTCTGCATGGTAAGTTCATCCAATACTGGACTGACCCCCAATATGAGAAGGGCACAGCGGTGAATCACAGAGTTACAAGCTGCTGTGTACAAGTCCTGGCCTTCTGGGAGAATCGTACTACCCCTTCTTCCCTCTTGAGACAGAATCGTATCCTCTTCTCCTCCTCCATTGGTGCCTGTTCCTCCACTCCAGGAAACCAAGCTGGGACCAAGACTGGCAGCCCTCTCTCTGTCCCGACTACGTGCTACATCTCGTGCGGAGAGAAAACACTGAAAGATTTCTGTGTGAAACAAAGCAGAGAGACACATAAAACTAGATAAAAGCAAGACTTGTTTTAGCTATTTAACCTTACTCTAAGGATAATAACACATGCATGAACATTTCAGTTAAATAGTTTGTATAAAGGAAGCTGGTTATTTGAACCCAGATGTGTAGGACTTTTCATTACCATAAGACAACAGCAAGAAGGATTATATAATATTATAATTACATAGTGGTGCTAATTTATCCAACCAATACTTTTGCAGGAGACTGTAATATACAACTATCACTTTCTGCTTTTCTAGATGGCTCACATATACAGTGTAATGCATCATTGGCTTAGTAGGATTATTATACCGCAAACCTTACCTGATTCAAACTGTGATAACTCATTTCATGGCATTGACAAGTATAAATGACAAGTATTGATTGGGAGTGCATCTGATGTTGTTCCACTATAAATTAAAAACTTGTAAACAACTTTACTGATGGCATCAATAGAAGATCATCATAGTTTGAGTCCACTGGGAGAAATGGCTGCATTTTGTGCAACCTACCAGTTTCTACTGCTGTATATAATAGACGTGAAAAGAGCAGAATATCGTTCCTATTTGGGGTTCACAGATGATTATCAGGAAAAATCTCAGTGGCACTCCTTCCTCTAACATGCAGTCATGTTATCAGCATGAAGACCGCAAATGCCTCTCTCGTTAACTGCTTTTGTTCACTTGAACTACCTCCAGACTTACAAATAAAATTTTGTTTTTATTTAGTGGTGCACCAACCAATAATTGAAATGTAATCTGCAACAATTTCCTTCATTTTTGGGTGATCGAATGATCCCTTCAAATACACTCGTCTTGTCGATTGATTTCATCTTCCTCCAAAGAGGTGTGGAAAATATTCAGCGACTGACACTTTCTACAGTGAGATAACAGTCTTTTTTTATTGAGAGAAGTACTTTGTGTGCCGTTAAAACCAAATGTATTGTATCAGAGAAGCTCAATGTTTTAGAATTGGACACGCTTGGAGCTTTGAAGGTGTATGCAGTTTATAATGAAAAATAGTCTTGCCATTATACTTCTACATTTTTTTTTGTTGATGATGATACTAATGCAGCGTGTTCTACCGGAGACAAATTCCTTGTGTGTTCTACAAACTTGGCAATAAAGATGATTCTGATACATAGAATGGCAAGAAAATTAGGAATGGAGCACCCCAAGTTTTATTGTGAATTGGTGAAGTTTCAAGGGCCAGTCAGAGACAGCAGATAAAGCCTGACACGGCTCAGTGGAAATTAGCATATCATACTTTATATCACACGGTTGACATAGAGCAAGTTAATAGGGTACATTACCGGTAATTATTTTGTACCGTATGTTCATATCATAAAAAGTGTGAGATGCACATACTTCCAGCTGTCATAACTTCACGTCCCCGGTCTTCCTCTTCATCATCCTGCTCCTGATGGCCCTCTTCTCTCTCACGGTCAGCTCTCTCTTCCAATTCAGCCTCCTCATCAATGGTGCGGGTAAATGAATGTTCTTGTGGATCCATGTCTAAAGAGTCCTGATTGTCTGAAATCTTACCAAGACGGACAGTGTAGCATGGTAGTTTACAGTGTTTCAATACAAGAAGTTACCAGCAAAGATATTAATTAGAGTAAGCATTGGGATAGCTGTTTATGAGACTATGTACTTTCAATGAAAGGATTATCTATCCTGAAAAAGGCCCAACAGAGAATGTACTTCCTGAGGCTGCTAAAGAAGCATGGCCTGCCACAGGAGGTGCTGCAACATTTCTACACGGCTGTCATCGAATCCATCCTGTGTTCTTCCATCACCGTTTGGTTCGGGGCCGCCACAAAAATGGACAAAATCCGACTTCAACGGACAGTTAGGACGGCGGAAAAAATCATTGGCACCGCCCTACCCACTCTCGAGGACTTGCACACTGCAAGAATCCAAACTAGGGCGCGGAAAATCCTACTGGACCCTCCGCACCCTGCCCACCACCTTTTCCAGCTACTCCCCTCAGGCAGGCGCTACCGATCCATGCGCAACAAATCCAGCAGACATTTAAACAGCTTCTTCCCCTAAGCCATTAACTCTTTGAACTCTTTCAACAGTAGCCAAAATGGAACTGTATAGTGCCACTTAGCAGTTTTTTTTGACAACGATACTAGTGCAGCGTGTTCTACCGGAAACAAATTCCTTGTGTGTTCTACATACTTGGCAATAAAGATGATTCTGATTCTGATTCTGATTTGTTGAAATATAAACAAACCATTTGTCTGACTATGGAATGGACACTTACTCTCCTTTCTCGAGATGACGATCGCGTCTGAGTGAAGTCCATATTCTTACATGCGAGCAGCCGATTTCGTACCATATATACACCGCGATAGATCTCTGTCAGTGACTTAGATGGCTGGTCTCTATAGAAAGAGCAAATTGTGAAATTTGACAATTCAAAATAGATTTGTTTTGAAAAGAATCTGGTTGATTACCTTCCCTCTCCGTGTGCTTGTTTGAGCAACCCAGTGTGCTTCAATAAGGCTGCTAAAACAAACCTGGAAACAGTATCTAATAGGGATTCATTACTAAGAGAGGCATTGTCCCAATCTGAAAAATAAACAGAAAGAGCACACAATCATTTGTATATTTGTAACAGTTCCTTGCAGTTACAGCCTAATTCGTTATATGGGGTCACTAATCTTTTTGAAACTGAGAGCAAAACTTTGATGACTGAATAACGGACAAGGCTGTCACGATGCATGTATTGATTTCAAAATCATGATACCCTCAGACACAAACCTATGTCACCTTTAAAATGGCAGAATCGCGACAACTCATCCCTCTTTGATAGTCTATGCTGCCAGCCAAAGTCCAACCACATGGTACAGGATATTGTTGTTATTAATTTAGAGTCATTTACAAACCAAAAGATTACATTGAAGATGCAATATTTTAGCAAGCCTCGTTCAACTGCATGTCATTTTTTTCAATGAGTTACATGACCAAGTTTAGAAAAACAGTCTACTGCTACTAGAAGTACAATTACGTTAGGTAGAATGGAGGAGAGGAAGAAACATGGATAATATTGTGTGGAACAACCATGGTAAGTGAACATTTTGACCACCTTACAAGCCTTCTGTCATTAATATTGTTCACTGTTCACATGAAATGACAAATGACGATAGGAAAAATTGACATGATAATACTCTTCATATTGTCATACCCCTCAGCTCTAGCCTTAACTTTAGGAATTTGACACAACATGGTTGTTTTAAGACTGACCTTTGCTGATGGCAT
Organism: Hippocampus bargibanti; assembly: GCF_051943395.1. Taxonomy (NCBI): domain Eukaryota; kingdom Metazoa; phylum Chordata; class Actinopteri; order Syngnathiformes; family Syngnathidae; genus Hippocampus; species Hippocampus bargibanti. The sequence continues at coordinate 9,737,798 of NC_142736.1, read as the reverse complement.
AGTCTTGCATGGTGATCCAGAGACTGTTTGCGGGTTCTTTGGAGGACCCTAACGCCAAATCTACCAGAATACTTAAATGAGGATGCACTGTGCAGTCAAAAGGCTTCTGTTCTTCATTATCCGATAACGCAGCCTCCAGCAACGAGCTAATAGAAGCATCTTAATGAACAAAGTGATTGGGAGAAAAACAAGAAATCGGCACATTAACAGACATGCAGACAAAAGTACAAAATATAGACACCAGGTCAGGGGTTGGCAAAATGGGGCTCCTGAGCCGCATGTGGTGCTTTTGCGGCACCCAGTGGCTCCCTGGCACTTTTTCAAAATGTTTTGAAATTTAAAAAAGGAAAATGATGGCGGAGGGAAATATATTTTGTTGTTTTAATGTGGTTTTTGTAGCACAGTGCTTCTCAAATAGTGTTCCCCTCGCCCTAGAATAAAGTTCAATTGCATCTCCACGACATCAGGGCAGAGTGGTGTTCTCATTGGCAGAGTATGCGCAGGGAGCATTCTCTCTGTGTTTTGTTTGCACTGAGCATGTACGCTTTGGGTACAGTACTGATTATGAGTATGAAGAATGGACACAAAGTCAACAGGCGGAGAGAGACGAGCCAAAGTCTCCCGAAAGCTTAGAAAAGGAAATCTGCCGCAGCGCATGTACCACTTGTCTTCACAGTGAAGGTGTGCTTTACATGTCTAAAAATGATGTCAGCGGACAGCATGAAGACAAATAAATTAAGATGTCACTTAGACATTCCACCCTAATCACGCTGATTAGCTGAATATTGCCAACAACTATCTGGCTTTGTGGCTGCTACTTAGCACCATTAGTCCAGACTTGATTTATATATAGTATATATATTTTTTGGTTAAATGTAACTTTCAACATTTGGGGTTGCCGACCCCTGAACTAGGTGAAGAGAACCAAGATGATGACAAGGACGAACATTTCTGTAAATGTAAATAATCCAATAGATATCTCTTTACCCAGCTGTGATAAGTCCATCTCCAAGCCATTGCTGAAAAGAGGAGTTTTGAGCCAGTAACCAGTATCCTGCTCCTCCAGAGAGGCAGAGGCGCCTTGCAGCATCCCACCAAGACAACGACCTACCAGCAAGGCCACTGTCCTCTCCAAGTCCACAAGCCACACCCAGGACAGTGCTGGATGCGGAAGAGACATTCCCGAACCTGGCTCCGCAAAGTCTGACATACCTTGGAATAATAATAAGAAAACCTTTATTTGTCTCACAATGGAGAAATTTCCATCCAGGAAGTTGGAGGAGGCAATATTGTACTAAACAGAAATATTACTCAGAAATGTAATCATGTCAAAATATTTTATCACATTTAACACTGCTGCTTATCCTTTACGAGCGAATACAAGAACAACTTTGTGCTTTTATACTCATGGTGAGCCATGAACCTCACCGCACGTCACTCTTCCAAGCCACTTTACCCTGCTCCTCCAGAGGTGTTCCCTCGCCAGCTGGTAGAAAACCTCTCCAGCATGTGGGTCATAGTCATGCTCTCCTCTCAGCGGCACATAACTAGAATACCTTACCAGAGAGGGCTCCAGATGGCATCCTGACAATATGCCCAAACCACCTCACCTGGCTCCTCTCAATGCAAAGAAGTGGTTTGATTATGAGTCTGTGCCAGATGTGAAATCGCATCTCTACGGGAGAGTCCAAACACACTGTGGAGGAAAATCAATTTGGCCATCCGTTTCCGGAATCTTATTCTTTTGGTCATAGCTTGTGACCATTGGTGAGGGTAGTAACGTAGAATGACCGTCTCATCTCCCTCTTCACCACGACAGTCTGATAGAGTTCACGTTGGTGCAAACATTGCGTCTGTGCTAGGGGTCGGGAACCTATGGCTCGTGAGCCATATATGGCTTTTTATGATTGCAATGAGATTACATATATTCTTCAGCATAGCTACACTACAAGCTATCACATTTATATTCCAACAAGTAAAGTAGAATTATACTCTGAGTGCAGTGACATTCAAATGGAATTATTAGGCAAAATTATTAGACCCATAATTATAGAATAGCTTTAAGCCTACCATACACAATAATCACAATTTGAAGCTAAGAAATCATTAATTGATTAAAATCCGTACCGTGAAGAGGCCACTGTAGCTCCTGGTCCTCCAGAGGGAATGCAGCAGGCAACAACCTGTTTAGCCGGTCCAGTGGAGGGAACAAGTCAAGGAGGTGTTTTAGCAAAGGCCTCGCCACAGCCACAGGAAGAAGCAGCAGTGAGTTGATGATCTGACAAAGCATACTGCCTGCCGCTGACACAAAGATCACTTCTGGAAATAACAGAGACGTGTTGGAATCATGAACAATCAATGGATGATTTCTGGAGGTCTTAAAATCATTTCATTTCATGAAAATGCAAGCCCCCTAAAGCCAAACGATTTTTAACATTACGTTACTTGAAGGACAACCGACACCCTTTTTTTGTTTCCTAACTGACATCAGAAGAACATTTTATAGCATCTAAAATACCCAAAGCACGCAGGCTGTTATTTTTAGTCAAATGCAAAATACCAATAAAAATGACTTAAAGTGTCCCAAAACTGCCACAAAATGAGCTCAGAAATGGCGATATTCAGTAAGTCCCGCCCCCTTGTTCGTGACGTCATGCCAGGATACACCATCACAAACTGCCCTGCTCAGTTCAGATTCAGAGAACATGCTTTCTTGTTACTCATCCAGTTATGAGTATGTTTCAAATAGTTCTGAAGAGGAAAACATTAATGTTTGCAATCGATTAAAGAAGGCCTTCCGTATCAATTCGAGCCGTCTGGACTCCAATGTAGTGTCCCAGAAAATGCACAAGATGGCGCACAAGCTCCGATGGAAATTGGCTGATTTGTCTGCTGGGAATTTGTGTCAACGTAACACCTTCTTTATGCGTTTTACTGCAATTGGTAGTCTTGGTGCGACACACGATTCATCATCACGTTATTTATGTAGTTTTCCTTCTAATTTTGCGAGCAACACTGTGTTTTCAGATGAAAAAGAGTGCCCAAAATGCATTGGGTGTCGCTTTGCTGGTCAGGGGCGTTCCGAATGTGACGTCACATCAGGCATCGTCATCAACTCGAAAACAAGACTTCCTGAATATTGAGTGTGAGTCTTAAAACGTAAAATATAGCTATATGCGGTGGGATCTTTGCAAAATGCGCTCAGTAGAAGTCATTCGAAGTGATTTTACAAATTATGGATGCAACTTGTCCGGAGGTGTCTGTTGTCATTTAGAATGAGGCTAAAACACCATACAAATCAATGTCAAATGCATACTTGTGAAAAAATACATATATTTCAACTTTTCAATCATGAAGATATCATGCTTGCTACTATTTTAAGAAAACAAAAAAGAAATATTGTACAATCAACTAAACATATAATAATCAATCCTATTTGAACAGTACAATGAATTGTAAGGCATTGTTAATAACTTCAAATATGCACATCTAACCAACATTCCATTGACAAAAATAACTACCAACAAACTCCGGACCTGCCAACTAACACGTTTTCCCCGTATTGTTACGTTTTTTTATCATTACAAATAATGTATGGCATACTAAAACTTTTATAATTTTTTTTTGCGAAACGATCTTACAATGACCATTTTGGCTGAAATCCAGTTCGTCTCAACTGCTCGTCGCCAACGACAATGCTGCCGCCAATCGCCACTGTTGTCACAGCAAAATAGCAAAAGTAATCCTCAATCATATTAATATATGTTTTAATCGTTGTATATGGTCGGATTGATAAAAGCATAACATGCACATGTGCAGTAAAATGTCTGCATGCACATGCGCAGTAAGCTGTATGCATTTCCGCTTCTTAGTTTTTTATCATTTCAAATAATACGTCTGTGTAAGCTCTCAGCCATACAGGAGTGGTCCATCAATGAGAAGGTTTCTTCAGCCGTCATCTGTACTTTTTTTTAAGGTGTTTTGAGTGGTTGCTAGCTTTTAGGTGCAAGGCTAAGGAAGGCTACGCACACTGACCAATACTTACTTTTTGATTCTAACCACCCTTTACAACACAAACTAGGAGTTATCAGAACCCTCCAGCATAGGGCTAAACTAATACCAACAAGCATTGAAGGTAGAGAAAAGGAGTCAAAACATATCAGGAGAGCACTCACTAACTGTGGGTACCCTCAGTGGTCATTCAACAAATGTCAGAAAGAAAGAATAGGGAATGAAAATAAAAATACAATAGCCTGCTTAGGCAAAACAGGTTCGGCGACATTCGTAATGCTGATGAGGTGATGCCGGTGGGAGTGGGGCAAACAGGCCAGTCGTTAGTCAGGAATGTAGGAACAATCAGTGGGGCCACAGGGAGTGGTCCCCTGCTCCCCAACCTGAGAGTAGGGACCTATCATAGCTGTGTCCGGCGCCGCCATGTCTGGACATTAGGGATATATAAATAGGGCCGATACGACCAGTAAGTCTGTAGTTCGCTGACGAAGCCTCTTGGATAGGAGGCGAAACGTCCGACACCTTCAAAAAAGAGTACAGATGACAACTGAAGAAACTTTCTCATCATTTCAAATAATGTTCTACCGCTTTTATACGGGAATTGTCATCATTTATATGGGCAGCTATTAGCCAAGGTTGACGCGAGTTTGAGTTTTACTCTAACTCACGCAATTTTCACATTTTCTTGACCAAAGTATAACTCCTGCAAAAGCTTGGGAGTATTCCTCACGAAATGACTGTAGTTTTCTTTTACTATTCACACTTTTCTCTGGCAGATACCATTACACGACATTGCTAAGAACGATGGTAACCCTTGAGTCTCGATTGCAGGAATCAGCCGTCACTAAAAGAAGCTAACAGCGGGAACTGTGCCGATCGCCTGTTCTCGTGTTTTGAATGAACGATGAGTACTTACTATTTTGACGATTTTTGAAGTATTGTTTTTATTGGAAACAGCAATTTTCATTAACCCGTAACCCGCAATGGGATAATTTAAACCGTCGTTTTTACGGCAAAACCGAAGTAGTTGGCAGGTATGTTATTATTTTGTTTCACATCATAAAAGCCCATTGATGGCCTGCAACAAAAAAATAAGTGACGCCCATGCCAGGGGTGTGTGATGTCATTTCAGTTGACATTGAGATAATAGCCAAACCCTATCACAACATGAATTTTGCTGCTGAATTCATATCCTCCAAACAAATTATTAATCAGAATGCTGTGTTTAAACTAGTGGGGAATATTAGATCATATTATTGTCAAGATTTTTTTTTCTTTTTCTTGACTTAACATCTATTCTTGTAGAAGGGATTGATTACACACCCTGTAGCTTCTCACGTACGCTTCCATTCCAGGAACTCTCTTTAATCAATGTGGCTGAACGGGAGAAGATATCTGCGGCATGAGGTAGAAGGAGTTGCAAATGCTTGTGGAGCAGAGCAACACTACTGGAGTTCTAGAGAAAACAAAATGCATATTTAGTTAGTGATGTATTTAAATTTGTTCACTGCCCAAAAAGCCACAATCTATGGTGAGCAGGTATTGAACAACTTCAGAATTGGTGTAGACGACACGGACAATAGTAAAGTCGACAATGATTACTCATTGACATGCAAACACTGGCTCTGCCTCAATGTCTCTCATCACATTGTTATCAGTGGAACATATCCTACCCACGATTTATTCAACCAATCATATTGAGAGTAGGCTCGGAACGATGACCATCTTGAGGGTAGAGACAGTGGCTTTAAAAAGTCAAAAATCTTATTATTGGCAGCAGATTGTGTATGGGGCGTTTGTCAATGCAAACTATTGCAGAGCGCCATTCTCGACTTTGTTGTTTGTTTTTTCATGCTTGAGTGCCTATGAAGCGATGGCCATGGCCTCTGGCAATGTTTTTTCTTTTCCACAAGGGCAGCATTTGACTTCTTTCCATGTTAGCGTTTTGTTCCAGCTTCAGCTGTTGTTCAAGCACTATATAAACCAATATGTGTAGGGTGACCCAAAAAACGGGCCCCAAGTCTAATTCGGCCCGGTTTCTTTGTGTTTTGTCCGAATGAAATGAAACTTTGGTCATAACTAGTTTATTATATTCAAAACTCACATCAAAATACGAGGGTCTTTGGCCTTTTTTTCTCCGTTGTACAGCATATGTTCTAGATGGCTTCCATTTAGCTCCATGCATTTCTTGAGGCGCAGCACAATGTTGTCCATGACGTTTTTACAGCCTCTAGAAATGCATGGAGCTGAATGGAGGCCATCTAGAACATACGCTGGAGAACAGAGAAAAAAAAGGCCAAAGACCCTCGTGTTTTGATGTGATGTTTTGAATATAATAAACTAGTTATGACCAAAGTTTCATTTCATTCGGATAAAACACTAATAAACGGGGCCTAACTAGATTTGGGGCCTGTTTTTTTGGGTCACCCTGTATGCACAGTGAACCCTCGTTTATCACGGGAGATACGTTCCAAAAATAGCCCGCGACAGGTGAAATCCGTGAAGTACAATGTCAGTTTTTTTTTCTACACAATGCAAAACTGTACATACTGCAGAAGGAAACAAGATAACAATGTTCTTCTCTCCGAGAGAGTTATGGGTAGTTGTTGGCACTCTCTTTTTTTTAGCAAGATTTTTATAAACCGACATGGCCCGATTTCGAGAAGCAGAATGCTCCATAAACTGTTCAAAGCCAGTGTGTTTCATTTTATTCTGCTTTGTTTGCAGTGTTGTTTCTTTTACTTTGTTTGCACGCCATTAATAAATAAAAAATAAATTAATTAAAAAAAAAGTTTTTCCCCTGAAAAAAAAATGTGTGATGCACTGAAGCCGCGATAAGTGAACCGCGAAGTAACGAGGGATCACTGTATTGCATTGTATATCAGACAGTCACCCTCATTTCAACCACATAACTCCAGACAGACCCAGATAATTTAGGAATTAACTATTTTTTTCTGATGAAAGAAGACAGTCTAAGGTTTCTAACGCTGTATTGAATGTTTATGTCTTCCTAAAACCCGATATTCTGTGGGTCCTGGAATTCAAGTGACAATGACAAAAACCCTGGCACTGGAGTGGACACATTTTTGCACATCTGGCAGTGAATGAATTAAGGAGAGTGCCTGTTGTCAGCCTTCTACGGTAGCTCCAGTGCTAGCAGCGCTCAAGTGTTCCATACAGACTAGCAAGACTACTGTACTTTCCGCTGTATAAGGCGCACAGGAGTATAAGGCACACCCCCAATGGATGGTGTATTTTCAAGGTTTTTCCACATAAGACGCACCTTCAATGAATGAAAAACATTTTCCAAACATAATATATTAAAATATACAGTACACATTTTCCAAATATAACGCGCACCACATTGTCCGGTACTACAGTAGATGCTGGGGTTATGCACTACTTCTTCTACAGGGGGGAAATGGAGTCGGTGGCTGGTGACAGTAGTTCTGGCTCAGTATTACGTCACATATGAAGTGCATCTGCGTATAAAGCGCAGGATCGTCTTTTGAAGAAAATGAAGCCTTTTGGGTGTGCCTTAAACACTGGAAAATACGGTAGTTATTGATTTGGTCGTCGTATCTCCTAAAACCCTGTTCCATTTGATCTCAAATTTTAGATTTAGTGCTGTGCCATCACTATTAATATGTAGAACCAGTCTCATTAAAATGAAAATCTGATCAGTTAAACCTATTGGAGTATTTGGTAAAGAATAACCTACCACCAAATAATTGGAGAACACTTCAACCAATAAGACCTGGTTATCTTCCCTGTAGTTGCCACAAATGTTTGTGATATGCATGTACAAATGTTTAAACGTTCTATATTACTGGTTGATCAAGTCATTTGTTATGCAATTAAATAAAGTATGCACATTGCCTTAATATTCCACAATAGCGGACTGTTGAGTATTTGTACCTCAGTCACATGGTTGACATGGCAGTAGGCCAATAGTTGCTTCTGCAAGGAGCAAAGGAGCTGGTGGAGGTGAGCTGGTTGGCTGCTGTCAGACGAGGACAGGCCCTGGTGCAACTTGTCACTGTTTTTCTCCAGCTCACCGAAAGCCTGGTCCTGTAAAATCAACCATAATCACAAAAGGGACTGTGCTTGTTTCAGCTATAAGAAGGGGGGGGGGGGGGGCACTTTTACCATGATTCAATTAAATAATTGCAATTAAAATGTATTTTTTGTGTTGCCTTGATAAATGCCTGACATCTATTCCAGTTTGGTGAATAGCCAGAATTCAATTAAATAAATGTGAGAAAAGTGTTTGTTTTGTGTTGGCTTTATGCGGTGCTTCTCAAATAGACTAAAAATATTGCCAGTGGAGTATGCAGCCAAATAAATTAAGATCTCCCTTAAAGACATTACACCCCAACCATGATGGGGTGAATTGATGAGCTGCTTGAGTTTTTTTCCAATACAATACAATCTATATTGATTTATATAGATCTTTAACAACAGCTGAAGCTGAAACAAAGCACATGGACCTGTAATATATTCCGGAAATAAAGCAGTCACAAAGTTAGTCGAAAGCACCAGGGAGTGAAACCACGATCAAGTCGGAATCATGCTGAATGCCAGAGTACAAGTGAGTTTTGAGATGGGTTATAAAGATGGGCAGTGAGGGGGCTTGCTGAATGTTTGTTCAGTGGCAGGTCATTCCAGAGAGTGGGACCAGCAATGGTAAAGGCTCGATCCCCTCTGAGCCTCCCATTAGTTTTTGGCACATGTAATAATGTGTGGCTAGTAGACCTGAGGCGTGAGGAAGAGGTAGAGGTGGATGAGCTCGGAGAGGTAAGGAAGAACGAGGCCATTTAAAGATTTGAAGACAAATAATAAGATCTTGAAAAGAACTCTAAAATGTGTGGAGAGTCAGTGGAGGGATGAAAGAGTCGAAGGTATGTGCTCCCTTTTACGAGTACCAGCCAAGAGGTGAGCAGCAGCTTTCAGGCAAATTGTGTTGGATATTGCCAACAATCATCACACTTTATGATTGCTACTTGCAGCCATTAATCAGAATCAGAAAGCCTTTACTAGTCCCACAATGGGGAAATCCAGAAATCTTTGATTTCAAAAATCAGCAAATTACTTTTTATATATTTTTGTTATGCAAGTTGTTTTTTTTAATATTGTGTTGCTCCTGAGTTCATGTTGGTCAGTTTGAATGCATTATTATTTATTGATTTTATGTAATGTTATTTTTCATTTTTGTGTGGTTTGACATGGTCAGTCAACAAATGTAATTTTGAATTTTGAATTTCAGATGCACTCTTTTCTGTTATTTATTGAAGCTATTTTTTGTTGTAAGTTGGTCCATATATTTATATTCTCTTATACGTTGATAAGGATACCATGTTATGCACAGGTGTACAATTCCATAGAATATTCCAAATAAAAGGCACACATATGCACAACTTTGCTCAAAGCAATTATAATAAAAGTTGGAACAAGAAAAACCCAATTTGAGAAAAACAATAAAAGCAACATTTTGATGAGTATAACATTTTATAGTTGCGTGGTGGGGGATGTTTTATTTTTCCTGGGGGCGGGGGGCATGACAGAAAATAATTGAGAACCAGTGGTTTAATAAGTTTATTCTAGTTTGGTGAACAGTCATATCTATCTTTGTTCTATATTTTATATTCAAATTACAGTAATTCAGTTATGCAACATACCCCGACAGCTACAGTACTCACAGTATAAAAACCAAGATTTCTCAGTAGTGTCTTCATGAGGATCTCTGCCAGATGTGTATCAGGGTGGCCTGCTGTTGCATTGTGGTTTGGGTCTGGGGATGGTGTGAGTCCCAGGGCACAGCTTAGCGCCTCAGGACCATCAGCAGGAGAGCTATAACCAAGGAGTGAAGCAACATGTGTGTGGTCCTGGAGACTGGTCAAGATGATGTCAAGCTGCATTCTCTGTGGCAATAGACAGACTTTGTCAAGACCTATGACTGGTGTTAATATGAGACAGAAACTATTATCTTTTAATAAGGAAAGGAAGTATCTTGAACATTTAATTGCTTTGTTTTGATACTGTCTTCCATATAATGCATAATGATACAAATGTCATCTTTCGTGTTGAGACAGACTTCATAATAGGAAACACACTAACTCTCCTCATGTACAATCCAATCCTACTTTAAAATCCTCATTAATTAGTTATTAACCATCCTTGTATTAGGTAACAAAGGTTACCTGTCCTTTGGACAGACTTCCCCATCTGTCCGGGCCTTGGGGCAGCAATGAATGAAGAAGTTCCATCCTCTCTCTCAGCGGAGGCAGCAGCATGGTTGCACCCACTGAAAGTGTCTCAATCACTGCCTGATAAAGACAAACACTAATAAATAGTTTTCTGATATACACAATTATGGTGTTTCAAAATATTCAGAAATTAGTCCTGTCAGGCAATCAAAAATGGGTATGATCAATGAATTAGGTCTGTAATTAATTAATCTAATTAATAATTTTTAATTAGAAAAAAATATTCTACGAAGTTGTTGATATTCAGCATGACATCTACAAATAGATATTTCAACATCGAGATATATTATTGTACAAATAAATACATACTTGCGCGAATGTGTGTGTGCGTGTGTGCGCGTGTGTATTACCTCCTGAATCTCATCTGGTACAGAAGAGTCCATTAACCTGAAGAGCAGATTTCTCAGTGGCCTAGCTTGCCGTCCCAAGATACTTGTAGCGACTCCCCCGGCAAGTGCCAGTGCCAGATGATTGGATAAAAGCCGAAGGCACAGCTTAAGGAAGTTATGATGCTCCCTGAAAATGCAAACATTTTGTCGAGAAGAGAGTAAACTACTCAAAATCTGTTCTCCCCATTTGTCATTTTCCCTTTCTGTTTAGTTTCTTTTATACAGTTGCAAATCACAGTACACTTAAAACCAAGCATGCTGTAGCCATGCTCCATTTTGCTGAAGAGCATGTTTAAGGCTGGAGGAAACCTCATTCAGAAACAAAGTCGAGAAGGGTAGCCTTCCTCCAAAAGTATTATTGTCATCATTTCATCGCTTTGTAAAGTTAGTCATATTTACCTAGATGAAGGAAAGGGAAGAGGAGGAACTTCACTGTTGATACCATCGCAATAGCGGTCAAGAAAGGAGCGCAAGTGGGAGAAGGTGCTTTCCTCGAGGTCAACACAATAGGGTCTGTGCCAGGCCACCACTTGCCTGGAGTGCAAAACACTTTTTTTACTCGTGAACGTCAAGTGATGGCAATCAGCACATTTGCCCAAATGAGGGCTAAGTCAAAGAAACCATATACAGTATTGACAGGTCAAAAGTCTCAACATATGCTATAAAATTCAATTAAAATACGGACTTAAAGGACAACCGACGTCTCCGGACAAGTTGTGTCCATAATCTGTAAAATAGCTTCAAATGACTTCTACTGGGCGTATTTTAATAAGATTCCACCGCACATAGCTATATTTTACATTTTAAGACTTGCGTTGAACATTCAGGAAGTCTTGTTTTTGAGTTGGTGACGAGTCCTCACGTAACGTCAGAAAAGGACCGCCTCCTGACCTAAAAAAGACGCATTGTAGCATCTTTCCATCACGTCAATGTATTTTGCTGTACTGTTTTTTGAAACCCTTGTGTTACATCCAAAAGCCGCCAGCAGAGGGAGTCCAAGCTCCATTCAAGGAATGTATCAGCCTGTGGAAACGGGCTGATTCATTCCTCACAGGAGCTGGTCGCCATTTTTCTGCCTCTTTTGTGGGACATTACATTGCAGTCCAGATGCCTCAAAATGACACGGAAGGACTTCTTTAATCGATGGCAAATATGTATGCTTTCCTCTTCAAAACTATTTGAATCATATTCATAACTGGATGTGTAACAAGAAAGCATATTATCCGAATCTGAAGCCATTGTTTTTATTCTCCAGTAATGCAAGACGTCTTGGCGTGACGTCACGAACTGGGGGCGGGACTTTCTGAAAATGCCCAATTCGCAGCTCAATTTTTTTTGCAGATTTTAGACACTTTAAGTCATTTTTATTGGTGTTTTGCATTTGACTAAAAATATCATACTGCATGTTTTGGGTATTTTAGATGCTATAAAACGTTTTTCTGATGTCAGTTAAAAAACAAAAAGTGACGTCGGTTGCCCTTTAAGGTATTGCGACATGAGGATCGATATCCTCAAAGTAATTCTATAAATCGATAGCTGACCTGTCTCTGGGAAGAGCTGTCCAGGCCAGACTATGGGAAGTTCCTGCTGAAATTTGCTGTACCGTCACCCCATCCAAGCCTACTATCTTTTTCGGCTTTGTAATTGGTCCTGTGGAGTTTCCCTGCCCACACTGGCCCATGGAGTTGTTTCCCCATGCATAGACTTCATTGTCTTAAATGTGTTAGTTGGGATGAAGAGCAGACACAACATTTTATTTCCAGCAAAGGGACTGCACTACAAGTGAATAAATTTAATATCATTTAAGCACAATAAAAAGGTAGAATTATTTTGATGAGGTATTTGGACTTGCATACATGTTTTCTTATCATTGGGAATTTCCTCATTGTCGAGGGTTTTCTCATCTTTTAGACAGACTCATACCGAAAAGTAAAGATTTGTGGGGAAATTCAAACAAATACAGTGAGGAACAATATTTATCAAACAAGACTGACATTATAAAAGACTGACATATTTAAAAATATCCAAGGTGTCAGAGAGTGTCACATGGTATGTATGAACCATAATCATGTGAATCATACCATGTGACAGGGCCAGACAGTGACTGTCCCCTATGGAGATGTCCACCACCCTGGTCGTCGCCAGCTCCTCGATCAGTTTCGGTCTGAGCGCTGTTGCTTCAGAGGACCCGCAACCCAGGCAAGCACCGCAACCCCAAGCATACACCTATCATAAAATGGGCAACAAGGAACATTGGCAAATGATCTCCACTTCTTATAGTTCAGTAAAAAAAAAAAAACGTTTTCTCAAATTTGTACTCTTTTGCATCAATTCCATTTAATTCTCACTTGAATGTTTAATCAAACAATGTAAAGATAATAATGCATGTAAACCAATATTTAAATGGTGATTTTATTTATGAAACAGAAAAAAATATTTTCAAAACTACATGGCCCTGTGTGAAGAGGTACACTCGTCCTACATCAGAACTCTTCAACAACTAAAATCATGCATATTCTAAGACTGGTATCTTTCGAGAGACATCTGCCTTCCAAAATTTCAGCAAGACATCAGGGATTTCAATTATGAATTTCAGCATTTCAATCGGATTCGATTCTGACCAATTCAAAAATGTAATATTTTAAAGGCATTCAGAACTTCATTTTCTGGTGTCTTTTGGATCTTTGATCTGCTGCAGAACACAAGTAGCATTCACACTCCTTAGGCATTTTCTGCCTAAGGAGTTAGCAAGCCAGTTAGTAGCAAAAGAGACCCAGACTATGACACTAACTCCCTTTTTGACTGGTGCTATGATATTCTGTGTGAAATGCTGATTTTACATGCATGCAGAATTTAATGAGCCACACACCTTCCAAAGTGTTAAACTTTCAAGACTGAAAAAATGTCATTTGTATCGCGCTTTATGAGCATGAGTACTCAAAGCGTGTACACTGTTAGCTCCTTGTTCACCTACTGATTACACAAGGCATCAGAAACAATTCCCTTTGCTCTTGATGTTGTGTATCTTGCTCAAGAACACTTGGATGGACATGGTCATAATGCCTGCAGGTCGATCCACCAAGCTCTGGTTGGGAAACAACCATGGCGCACCAATGATTCAAGTCCCATTTCACAAACCACAACACTGTTCTGTAGAAAGTAGTTGAGTACTTTATGAATATATCCAGTGTCTTAAAAAACAAACAAAAAAACCCACTTCTTTCTCAATACACTCAATAATTTGTTGCTGGGGAGAAAAAAAGGCTAGTTTGATAAAGAACCTATGACCTCACCGTAAACACACATTACCTGTCCTGTTGAAGTTAAGGCAAGAGACGACTGGCTTCCAGCACACACTTTTCGGATGAACATTCCTTGTAGAGCTTCCACCACTTTTGGTTTGTAAACGCGATTGGTATCACCATGACCAAGTTTTCCTGCCAGACAACAATGCAGTCCAAATTATGTTCACGGTGAATACTACTACAACTGCTACAACTAATGTTACTACCATTACTACCACTACCACTACTATACTACTAATAATAATTTAAAAAAAAAAATCAATCGATACGGCAGGTAATATTATAAACGTGTTTCAGAAAGCCTTTTACACACCGTTGTCTCCTCCTCCAAAGGACCAAACCGTACGGCCATCCTTGGATAGTGCAATAGTATGAGAGCTACCACATGACACTTCACCCACGTTGCTGATGTCTTTGACCAAAGTGGGAATGTTTCGGCTGTTGCTGTCACCATGACCTGTATTCACAAAAACAACATGACAGACTGTATACTGCATACAAGGAAAGCACAATTTTCTTCCACCACAACTAATAGCAGCTAAAAATATGGGCATAAAATCTCTTTATCTATGTGCTAGATTGTCTCAGGAAAGCCATCCTTTCATTGAAAGATGCCCGATTATAGTTTCACAGGTACAGGAAATACTGCGTCTGTCATTCAAGGATGAACCTAAATCTCAAGTGTTGTGTAAACTCAATTCATCAGTTGATCCAAATGTCAGAACTTCAAATTGTCAGTCATACAGTTCCAATCTATATTAATTATAAATCTTTTAATAAAAACAGCTCTGCAAGAAAAACATATCTGTGTCTTCTTTTAATATCTTCCAATAAAAAAAGTTACAAAAATATTCTCTTTGAACATATTTTATACAGACATTTTTGATTTTTGGCCAAAATTAAATATAATTGAAATTTCCTGTATTTTCTATGAAAATTTGCATTGATGACATTTTACTTTTTTGATTCCTCCATTCAGAGTAGTTTTGAGACCATTCAGAGTAGTTTTGAGTTGTCAAGAATGTAAAAGGAACTGACACTTCAGCTTAAACTTTTTAAGAAGTGAATGTAAAACATTTCGAGGAATGTCAAAACTGATTGTCTAAGTAATTTTCATGAAAAATAAAAGGTGAGCACAAAAATACATGCACAAGCATGACAATAAACAGCATGTTCCAAATACAAATATTGTGCTGTGTGTTATTGCTTTTCTTATACTACAGTAAAGTCTCGTTATATCGATATCGGATATATCGATAGTCCTGGTTATATCGATACTATTTCTATGCACGTACGGAGAAAATTACATGCAAACAGGGTCGGATATATCGATAGTCCCGGTTATATCGATATTTTTTCGGACTCCCTTGAATATCGATATAACGAGACTTTACTGTATATGGTTTATTTGGGATGACCAGCACAGAAGTTGGAACAGAAAATGGGCTAAGAATCAATGTATGGTTTAGACAAATGGCTTACCCAATCTTCCAAAATCACCTTCCCCCCAAGTATACAGCTCTCCATCCTCACTGACTGCAGCACTGTGTCTGTATCCCGCAGATACACATACCACCACCTGATGGAAAAAGAAATAAGTTTCACACACGGTATCTTTATCAATGCTGGTCATTCACAAGTTGATTTTTTTTATCTGACGAAATTTGTCACTGAAACTGAAGTAAACTGGCTGCAGGCATACCTTTCCTTGTAGTGGCCCTTGGATAAGTTTAGGGTATTTCTGTGTTGAGCTGTTGCCGTGACCCAGCTTGCCATAATCACCATCACCCCAGCTGAACACTTCGCCTTCCATAGTGAAGGCCAGCGTGTGGCCATCCGAGCCCTTAGATGATGACACCTTCTTGATGTTACGGTGTGGTTCAAAGGTCAGCTTCTTCAGTGTGGACTGGTTGTTGGAATCTCCGAGGCCGAGCCGGCCATAGCTTCCCTTCCCACAGGCCCGCACAGAGCCATCAGAAGAGATTACAAAAGTGCAGTATTGGCCTGCTTCAATCTGTTCAAGAAAGGAAAATTTTGCCAATGTGGTTGGCATGAAAATTTGTAAAGGGTGAATGTAGACAAATGTGTTTCAAACTGTAGGTTTCCTTCATCTCCAAAAGAATAACAACATGAAGGGTGGGGAGTAAATCTTTTTGACTGCTTTGCACTTTAAACATCTTTTAACTTGATCTCAGGACAGCTAATAGGCGGAAACCGATTTAAGTTACATTCCAAAGCCAATTCCGATTTTGTACTTTTCTCAATTTATTACACGCACCTTAAAGGACAACCGACGTCACTTTTTTGTTTCCTAACTGACATCAGAAAAACGTTTTATAGCATCTAAAAAAAACCACGAAGTATGATATTTTTATTCAAATGCAAAACACCAATAAAAATGACTTAGTGTCCAAAATCTGCAAAAAATTGAGCATTTTCAGAAAATCCCGCCCCCAGTTCGTGACGTCACGCCAAGACGTTTTGCATTGCTGGAGAATCAAAACAATGGATGAATATGATTCAAATAGTTTTGAAGAGGAAAGCATACATGTTTGCCATCGATTAAAGAAGTCCTTCCGTGTCATTTTGAGGCATCTGGACTGCAATGTAATGTCCCACAAAAGAGGCAGAAAAATGGCGACCAGCTCCTGTGAGGAATGAATCAGCCCGTTTCCACAGGCTGATACATTCCTCTCTTCTGGCTCTTTTTGGTGCAACATGACGTTTTCAGACCAAACAAGCACAGCAAAATGCATTGACGTGATGGAAGGACTGCTACAATGTGTCCTTTTTTTCGGTCAGGGGCGTTCCTTCAGGGACATCACGTACGGACTCGTCACCAACTCAAAAACAAGACTTAAAGAACATTCAGCGCGAGTCTTAAAACGTAAAATATAGCTATATGTGGTGGAATCTTTGTAAAATACGCTCAGTAGAAGTCATTTGAAGTGATTTTACAAATTATGGACACAACTTGTCCGGAGACGTCGGTTGTCCTTTAAATGACCTACATCAGCTACATTAGAGTTTGAAACCACTGATTCCTTGACAGATACACACGTCAACATGCATGTCAAGTGACTACAGCCGTATGTGAGACTCTTAACAAGTTAAATGCATAAATTATTGTGCTACTGAAAAGTGCCTGTATCCACTGAGCCTTTGCTCGCAGTACTGGGCATGTGTCTTGCTTTTATGGAATTGTTACTTCTGAAAAAAACAAACTCTCAGCTTCACATTACAGAAGGCAGAGTTTCATTCCTGTGACCACAGCACGGCCATCAATCAATGCGCCGGATTAGAGCAAAGAGAGCGAGTCTTCCAAAGAGAGAGAAACACCGCTGGCGGCCACTGAAGTGGCATAACAGAGGGTAGAAACACAAGAAAGCTCCACGTGCCCACATATCGAATTTGTCTTAGCACTAGAAGTCAGTCCAGAAGTCAAGGTACAACTGTCCAAGGTGCACCAGAGCAGATATGTTGTCTTACTGTCAGTGCATCGGCGAAGCTGGGGGCCAATTTAGGTTGCAGAATTTTCTCCTGTGTACCCTCTACTAGTTGATGGCTGCTGTTACTTCCCCACACATAAACCTCACAGGTTTCAGATACTACAGGTGCTTCACCAGTCTGGATGCTGTCTGGACTAACACAGGTGCGAGAGTAATCAGATGCCATTCGACATACCTGGAAGAAAAACTTTACATTAGGGGCAGGTCCGATATATTTATATTTTCAGAGTAAAATGCAGTGATTAGCAAAATTCTGCAAAGAATCAGGAAGGACGTATAGATATACTGCATCTAAAAATGTCCTGTTCCTTTACTTTGTAAGGGTGACACATTTCAATCAGATCGTGTGTGACACTACACCTCCATTAAGCCATTACAAACACCCACATATACTGCCTTTACTGCCTTCTCAATGTTTGTTACACCGAATACATTCAATTTTGGAAGGTGAAAGATAAAGAATGCAAATCTATCGATGATATAGCAGTCTGCATTTATAAATTGGGGGCAGGCCATACTGTGTACACAGTGAGAATATCGGTCCGATGGTTCCGGTATTGCATCCCTAGTTGGGCAACTCCTTATAGGTATAAAAACCATGCATACATATGTACACATACTGTATATCTTACTTCTTCAAAAAGACAGAGTGCTGCCTCGTACAATGAACACAGCCCATCAGGATTCCGTGTGGGTTCCCTCCATTGACTGCGATCTCCTGAAGAGCCCTGTGAGATCAAATTCAGATAACAGTAAATAAATCAGAGCATGCTAATAAACACAGACTTAATTGTACACATCTGATGCGAGGTGGGCACTCATCACATGACAATAGTAAATGACTTGTGGCAAAAAAAAAAATCATTAGTCTCTGGCTCAGTCTCAAATGTGGATTTTGATAACAAGAATCCCCACGGCTTATTATTTGACTACCGTATCGATGAAAAGGTTTCTTCAGTCGTCATCTGCACTTCATGTCCCACACCTTCAAAGAAGTACAGATAACAGATAAAGGAGTCCAAGATGGCGCCCGAGTAGGCAGCCTCAGCAAGTGCTCTCATGAGCCTTGCTTTTTTTGGTTGTTTTTGTCTTGTTTTGTGTTTTCTTTTGTCACTTTGTGTTGTTGTGCGTTGTGTGGAACGGATACGGATTGTTTTTCAGCATTTTTGACCACGACATTCATCAAGGAGGAGACTGTGCTGAGCGGTTGCGCCTTTTCGGCAGCATGAATATGCCAGTGCTGTTTTTGAATGGGAGGAATGTCGGAGCCATTCGACTGCCATCGCTGGACACCAAAGGGGCCATTGTGCTTTTTTGCGCCTGTAATGGGCAGCATCTTCACAGCCCCGCATTGTTTAGCGGAAAGGTCCGTGCTGTTGGACAGTCTGCGGCTGGATGGATGCATGGCTTGAGGAACCCGCGATAAGAATAAAGGAGCGTCAGCGCAGAGCGCCGATGCGTATGTGGAACTGTTGCGGCTTTGAATTGAAGCAGATTTATGTGGAACAGGAGATGTGAGACAATCTCATCGTCAATGGATGCTACAGCTGCGTGTTTGCTTTCAACATTTAGCTTGTAGTCGACGTGCACATTCCACCATGTCCCTGATCCACTGGTGGAAAGACGCTTTGATCCTCTCCTCTTTCATGTAGAACTGCTTCATGTCATCACAAAGAGGGTACAGCAAGTCCTGAAGAATGAATGTCTCTCTGTGTTTTTGTTTTGTCATATTGTCTCTATGCTGTCATATTATTTGTTATTTAGTTTTTTTTTGTTCTTTTGATTTCAAGACGGCACCGCGAGAGTGGCTGCCTTTCCAGCAGCTCATGTATTTTGTTTTTCTACTTTCATTCCTTTCATCACTTTGCTGCTGTGAAATGTAAATTTCTCCACTGTGAGACTAATAAAGGCATATCCAATATCCAATCCAATAACGGCTGAAGAAACCTTTTCATCTATGGACCACTCCTCTACGACTGAGATCTTACACAGACTTAACTACCATATTTTCCAGTAAGGAAGACCCAAAAGCTTCAATTTTTTTTCAAATGACCCTGCAGATATACAGGTGTGACTTATATGTGAAGTAATATTGAGCCACAACAGGTGTTGCAACAAGTATCCGCAGGCACGACTCCATTTCTCCCTGTAGAAGAAGTCATGCATCACCCCAGCATCTACTATAACGCCTTATAATGTGTCATGTCGTATATTTTGAAAACCTTTATATATTTATATATCATATTTGGGAAACTTTTTTTCATTCATTTAAAGGACAACGGACGCCTCCGGACAATTTGTGTCCATAATTTGTAAAATCACTTCAAATGACTTCTACTGAGCGTATTTTACAAAGATTCCACCGCATATAACTATATTTTACGTCTTCTATGTCTTGATTTTGAGTTCGTGACGATACTTACCGTGACATCACGGTAGGTATTGTCACTGACCGAGAAAGCGACACACAATGCATTTTGGGTACTTTGTTTGGTCTGAAAACTTCGTGTTGATCCGTGTTGATGGTGAAATTAGAAGGAAAATACAGAAATAACACAATGGTGAATTGTTGTGTGTTGCACCAAGACTACTATTTGATACTCCCTGACACAAATTCCCAGCAGACAAATCAGCCCATTTCCAACAGAGCTTGTGCGCTATCTTGTGCATTTTCTGGGACGCTACATTAGTGTCATTGACAGCTCGAATTGATATGGGAGGACTTCTTTAATCGATTTCAAACATTTATGCTTTCCTCTTCAGAACTATTTGAATCATATTCATAACTGGATGAGTAACAAGAAAGCATCTTCTCAAAATCTGAAGCCATTGTTTTGATTCTCGAGCAAGGCAAGGCGTCATGGCGTGATGTCACGAACATGGGGGCGGGACCTTCTGAAACTGAAACAGGTTTCAGGTTATTTTAAAGTAGTTTTGGGACAACCGACGTCACTTTTTTTGTTTCTTAACTGACATCAGAAAAACGTTTTATAGCATCTAAAATACCCAAAACACGCAGTATGATATTTTTATTCAAATGCAGAACACCAATAAAAATGACTTAAAGTGTCCAAAAGCTGCAAAAAATTGAGCTGTGAATTGGGCATTTTCAGAAAGTCCCGCCCCCATTTTGTGTTGTCACGCCAAGACGTCTTGCATTGCTTGAGAATCAAAACAATGGCTTCAGATTTGGAGAATATGCTTTCTTGTTACACCTCCAGTTGTGAATATGATTCAAATAGTTCTGAAGAGGAAAGCATACATGTTTACAATCGAGTAAAGAATTTATTCCATGCCATTTTGAGGCAACATTGGGGAGAAACGATCACCACAGAAGAGGCACAAAATGGCGACCTCCTGTTGCCACCTCCGTTTCCACAGGCTGATAAATTCCTTATATGGAGCTTGGACACCCGCTTCTGGCGGCTTTTGGTTGCAACACAAGGTTTTCAGACAAAACAATACAACAAAATACATTGACGTGATGTAAGGACTGCTACAATCTGTCTTTTTTTCGGTCAGGGGGCATTCCTTTAGTGACATCACGTACAGACTCGTCACCAACTCAAAAACAAGACTTCCTGAATATTCAGCGCAAGTCTTAAAACGTAAAATATAGCTATATGCGGTGGAATCTTTTTAAAATACGCTCAGTAGAAGTCATTTGAAGCCATTTTACAAATTATGGACACAACTTGTCCGGAGACGTCGGTTGTCCTTTAAGTCATTTTTACTGGTGTTTTTCATTTGACAAAAAATATCAGCCTGTGTGTTTTGGGTATTTTAGATGCTATAAAACGTTTTTCTGATGTCAGTTGGGAAACAAAAAAATGGTGTCGGTTATCCTTTAAGTAGCGCCTTATACTCCGGTGCACCTTATCTATGAAAACGGTTTGAAAATACAGCATTCATTGGGAGTGCGCCTTATACTTCGATGAAATGGTTTCTTCAGCCGTCATCTGTACTTCTTTGAAGGTGTCGGACGTTTCGTTTCTTATCCAAGAAACTTCATCAGCAAACTATAGTCTTACTGGTAGTTTAGGCCCTATATATATCCCTACTGTCCTGGAATTGACCCGATATCCTCAATACCATACCGTCGAAGCTAGCGAACGGTGACGTTCGTTGTAACTTGAGGCTGCCTGCATTGACCTTAAATCAATGCTTTGCAATGTTGATTTAGCCAAGCTCATATTTAAATAAGGAGACGAGGGGAAATTGACGACAAACAACTAACCCGAAATTTTTTTGAATGTTGCTGTGCCGATTACCATTTTGTGTTTACTCAGCGAGTTGCTTGTTTTGTAGCCACAAAGGGACATATGTCTTCTTGTGCCGGTCCCAAGCCCGGATAAATACAGAGGGTTGTGTCAGGAAAAGGGTATCTGACGTAAAAGCTTGGCCAAAACAAACATGCGGATCAAACCTCTAAAGATGGAGGACACTGATTTGCTGTGGCGACCCCTTGAAGGGAAAAGCCGAAAGGAAAAGAAGACTGTCCAGACATGGCTGTGGCCGACTCTACTATGATAGGTCCCTGCTCTCAGTTTGGGGGGAGCAGAGGACTACTCCCTGCCACTCCACTGATTGTTCCTATTGTTCTGACTAACACAAATTCCCAGCAGACAAATCAGCCCATTTCCAACGGAGCTTGGGCGCCATCTTGTGCATTTTCTGGGACGCTACATTGGTGTCATTGACGCCTCGAATTGATATGGAAGGACTTCTTTAATCGATTGCAAACATTTATGATTTCCTCTTCAGAACTATTTGAATCATATTCATAACTGGATGAGTAACAAGAAAGCATCTTCTCCAAATCTGAAGCCATTGTTTTGATTCTCGAGCAAGGCGCCCACTGATTGTTCCTGTTGTTCTGACTAACACACAAATTCCCAGCAGACAAATCAGCCCATTTCCAATGGAGCTTGTGTGTGTGTGTGTGTGTGTGTGAAGCGAAACGTCCGACACCTTCAAAGTAGTACAGATGATGGCTGAAGCAACCATTTCATCGATGGACCACTCCTGTACGACTGAGAGCTTACACAGATGCCTTATACTTCGGTGCACCTTATGCACCGGAAAATACGTTACCTTAAATATATGAATGAATGAATCGGGGACAGGCCTGGCTCATGAAGTTAGACGTGTCAAAATGATTCAAATAATCAACACCTAATCAATTACCAAATGAATGTACAAAACTATTTTCTTCAGAATTGGTTTGTACATAGTGTCCAAATTTTGATTTCAGCCTCTCAACAAATATTGTTCTGATTTCTGCTTCTAGTTCATTCAAGTTAGTAGACTGATTATATTTCGGCTGAATCGAAATAAGACTTTGATCGACAATGGCCATCCAGTAATTAAATGCATCAGTTTCTTCTTGCCTTACAAATTTGAGGCACAACATGGGATTCCCAAGATAATCTTTACACAACTGTCATAGTAGTAACAATTATATGAACAAATATGGAAAAAGTATTTTTTCCGCGCAACCTCCCGACTTTATTGCTCATCAATAAAGGATTTGTGACACACAAGAGCCACAAAACATTTACTTTACCTCTTAATTTACTTACCAATGAACGTCTCATCTGCATCAGGATGTTCAGGAAACCATCATATCCAATTAGTCCCTCTTGGCACTGTAGCACCTTATTGTGTTCCATAGTACTAACCACAGCTGATGCTGCAAGTGCCATCTCGATCCATTCGAGCAAGTAGCGGAGTGAACCTCTCTGAGCGGCGAGTCCTAGTAACAACTCTGAGGCTAGCCTTCGACCTAAAATATCTGCCCCGGAGTTTGGCATAGTGACTCCCTTGAGGAAGGTTGTCACCTGGGCCAGACAGTCCAAGCCCATCGGAGGGATCTTACTCTCATTGGCCAGAGAAAGGGGTGGCAGGGAACTAACCACATCAATGGCTGTACGAATGACATCATTACACAGGTTCAAGTTGCCACCGGTTCCCCCAGAAGGGTTTGGTGGAGAGGGCATCATCCAGCTCTGTCGCAGTAGCGCAAACAAAAGGCTGAGGCCTGTGCGAACACCCATTTCAATGAGTGCATCGGTGCTGGAGCGGGGTCGCTCACTAACACAGTGTAGATCACTGGAACCGGAGTTGTTCTCTGGGGAGTGCTGCTGCTGTTTGACCTTTCCCTTGTCATGATATTTGTTAGAAAGTGCATAGAATATACGTTGAAGAACCAATACTCGTTTGCGCAGGGCAGCAGCAAAGGGAGAGTCTGAGCAGACCATCTTGGCAAGAGCCAATTGGCTACCCAGAAGAGCATCCAAGTAGTGCTCTTGCTCATCACTGGAGAGGGACTCACGCTCAAAATCTGGCAGTTGTGGACCCTTTAGACAGAGCACTTGCTGGGGAAGTAGCACAACTTCTTTGTTGGCCAAGAGCTTCGAGTAGAGAAGAGAAACGCCTTCTCGGGTGGCTATCGACTCGCTGTCTTCTGTGATCCATGAGCTGTTTAGGTGCTCCAACCATTTGAGTTTTACTGCCGGTATCATTAACGCCATGGCATGTCACTCTGGAGCCATCAGTCCTGGAAATATGAACAACACGTATTCCGATAGTTTAGTGTTGAGTTAACACAGCCTGTCATTATCACATACAAGTGACGCCCATCTCTAGTCTGAGACAGTGCAGATAACAATTTCCATTTTGGTTTCTAAGGACTAACTGAGAAAAGTAAGACTCAAAATCCATTAGAATTTAATGCTAATCTCTACAAAATAATAATAAATATATTTCAAAAAAGATGCAAATCTTGGTTATGTCAACGATCGGTTAGCTTGTGTATATTTCAAGAGGCTGCTAAATAATACCTTTTCACTATTTTAAGGAGATCTGTTGCAAGACATTTGTCACCTAAAATGTTTTTGGTTCATAAAGAACAGTTCTAACTTCTAAATTGTGTGTCAGGTCCAAACGTATACAGTATACCTGGAGATAAAAGCTAACATTTCCATCTGTAACTTCATACCCTGGTGTGAGATTTATACTTTTAAGTCAAACTGAAATGTTTTTGTTGATAGAAAAAAAGATAAATACATTTGGGCACTGTTTGAATACTTCTCTCCGTTTAACGCATTATAATGGGCCTTAATTTAAATCAATTTTAACATGATTCATTAATTTTATATCGCAAGATTAATGCAGCACCACAATAAATATTCCGAATGTTACGTTGCTCTAAAATAAACTGGAAACAAAACTAAGAGTGCATCACAGGTCCACACGCATGTCTGTTTGGCCAACCACGGTTTGAGCAGATGGTAGCGCGAGAAAACTGATACACTGCTTTTAAATGGAAAGTTTACTTGAAAAAAGATGCCAGATGGTTCCACTGACAAGACCAAAGTTATCTATGTTTTGCAGTCGTGAAATGAGCTATCATCTGAGAATGTCGAGTTTGAAATACAGTACCACTTAATGCCCAAGCAAAAAGCTGATGCGAGTAATCAGAACCCTTGTCTAATCCAGAGAGCTAAGAGAATTTCAAGGGGAAAAAAATTAGATAATGTGACTAAGAACAAATTTGCTGCAGCCATAGGTAAATATGTGGCTATTGCATGCAAGCCTGTCAACATTGTCCACAGGTAGATGCAAGCTGAAATCAGTCGCATTGCATATTAAAACTTCACTATGAATTGCCAGCAGTTGATGAGCCTCTGGCGAATAAAGAGTAAATAAGCCTAACCGCTTGTGTCAAAGCAAACTTGAGAAAAACGAAGTGTGGACCCATGGTTTCATGGGTCCACTTCAGTTTAATGGTTTTCAGTTTAATGGTTTAATAAGATGGCGCCAGAGCTCCGTTGGAAATGGGTTTCTTTTTCAGCTTGGAATTTTTGGCAGCGAAAGTCAGAGTTGTCTCGGTGTAACATACAACGATTCACCATGCCGTTATTTATGTGTTTTCCTTCTAATTTCGCCATCAACACGAAGTTTTCAGACCAAACAAAGTACCGCAAAATGCATTGAGGTGATGCAACGTATGTCCTTTCTCGCTCAGGGGCGTACCTGACGTGACGTGACGTGACGTGACGTGACGTGACGTGAGGGCTCGTCACCAACTCAAAAACAAGACTTCCGCAATATTCAGTGGGAGTCTTAAAAGGTAAAATATAGCTATATGCGGTGGAATCTTTGTAAAATATGCTCAGTAGAAGTCATTTGATGCGATTTTACAAATTATGGTCACAACTTGTCTGGAGACGTCGGTTGTCCTTTAAAGGAACTGTTGTGGAACATATGTTTTTTTTCACTCTGATTGGTGGACAGTGTTTTTTTTTCACTGTGATTGGTGGACAGTTGTACAGTGTGAACAACTATGCCATTAGGCCATGTTGCTACATTTTGACTACAAAATATAACATGAGAGGTGTCCACTGATTAGGTTTGTAGATATAACTTAGTCATTATGTAATTCATCCACAATAAACCCCTTTGTTTTTGAAAAATTGTGAATCAAATTAAAAAGCATTCGGAAGCAATTACAGTATGTACATTGACAGCATACATGGACAGTAGTTCTGCAGACAAATGGTCTCTTAGTGCAGGTACTGTAAGTACAATTCAAAGGAGTGCAAACTTTGAAAAATGCTCTTAAAAAGAAATCTATGCAAACCTCAATCCACAACCAATAACAGTAAAACCATGCATCATCGCCCTTACATTGTTGACAGTTTACATTTTACGGTGTTATTATTGGTTAAGTAAAAGCCTGGACACACAGGTGATAAAGAAAAATAGCGCAGATGTTTTTAATAAGATATATAAGACAATATTTACCTCTAGGGAATATGCTGTACTCAAAAAATTGCGAAAGGAAATGACTGGAAATGGCTTTGAGAGATTCCTTGAGATGACACACTGATAAGGTTCTAAACAATGCCAGTGCTTCGTAGCAGTTTAGGCTTTTGGGGTGATATGACAGTGAGAGTATGCCACTATTTATATAAGCGATTAGCCCTCAGCAAGCCAATGGGTGAACTTAACAGTGGCATCGGTCCATGCAACTACTGCTCGTACTAAATCTGATTCTAACGTTGGCGACTGTTGTGGAGCGTTATTTGAAGACGCCACGCGTCAGGTAGAGCTAATAAAAAAATGAGTTTTTGAGAAAGGGTGGCTTGCTGCCTTGTATGTTGTATTAGGGTATTGTTTATGACAAACCGCTTCATAAACCCCGGACAGCATAAACACAGAACACGTAAGGACTACCAACACATGGATGTCATTACGTGAGGAATGTCAATTCGCTACTTATTACGACAAAGTGGCCGAGGGAGACGACTGTCAACGAAAATTCAATGTTTACGTAAGCTAACACATGCTAAGTTTCCTTACGTCACTCAGCTAGCAGGGCAAAACGTCCCAACGATCAGAAAGGTAGCCACCACCCTTATGTGCAGGTATGACGAGGGGCTCGTAAATTACAAGTTGTGCATTGAGTTACGATATATAAGCAAAAGCCCATGCTAGTAATAATTGATAAAGCCAACAATCACATTAGTAGTGTTTTCTGCTGTCTCATAGCAGCTTAGCTTCCTAGCAACGCTTTATAGTTAGCAGAAATAAATGCTCGCTTACCGCAAACAACTGTCAAAGGCCTACTATTGTTGTGTTTCCAGGAGAATGTGGTACGGCTTCATCTTGTCAATAGTTAGAATAGTTCTGGCAATCTCCGCAGAATTTAAAAACACTTCTCAGCACAGAGACAGGGCCGTGCATGGACGTGCATGCCTTCTGAGGACCTCTTCAGTCCCGTCCACTGCAGTGGGTGCGTGGAGCAGTCGACCGCAAGCCCCAACGCCGGACTGTGACGTATCCGCGTGCGAACCCGACTCCCCTTGACACCCTGCCACAATTGATCAATTTGCGTGGGGCTGGGTGACCAATAGCTCTCCAACATGCAGCCAGTGTGCTGTTGATTCCCTCATTCAGCAGAGGCTGCCTGTGTATCATAAAAATATACAAATTGCATATCACAACACTACATATACCACAACTTGTAGTATAGTATTGTAGCATGGGCGTTACTTGACATAAAACTACTGGGACAGAGCAGCGTGTCCTCTTTCGTAACAGGTACATTGGTTCGCAACAAGTGGTCTACCGACCACTTTAACCTGGTAACCAGGTTGCACGTGTTAAAAATGATCTGTAGCAAAGCAGATGTGCCCAAATTGGATGGATGGGTGGGTTGATGCAAGGATAGGTGGGTGGATGGATGGATGGATGGATGGATGGATGGATGGATGGATGGATGGATGGATGGATGGACGGATATTCCAACAACTCATTGCACTTTAAATCATACAACAAAAACACAACAAAGCGCATTTTGTGTCAGCGAGAGAGCTGTGTGCGTGGGGAAGAGGAACGACATGGCCTTTGGGAAAATACAAAAAACGACAATAATCCCGAACAGACAATGTCTTTCCGGACCGGTTTTAGACAACGACACGACGGGTCACCGCCCATCGATGACAATCTTTCAAAGAAAGATTAACGTGTCTGTTTCCCATTTGACGTACCGTCCAATACTTAATTAAAATCCTTCAAATTACCGTAAGGCTGATAAATGCATTTTAAATACATACTGATAAATGTATTTTAAAATGTGAATGACGAGAAGTTGGATTTATGGGGTACCGGTAGTATAATCAAGCTATTATGTTTACAAATACATACTATACTCCCCCAAATTAGAACATGGACTCAGCAAAATGAGACAATGAGCACCAACCAACTCTCGATCGATTTGTACTGTGCACTATTTATACCCCTAGATGTCAGTAATACCAAAGGCATGGAGTGCAATGAGACCCGCGGTCCACGTCACAGTGTTAAACATTTCATCTGCTCCGAGATATAGGAAACTTCAATTCCGATTCCAGAATCCGTTTATCGACTCGGAGTGTCAACTGGATTTCAGCCATAGAAATAGATAGGTTTAGAAGTGGTGTAGAGACGAGGTTGATTGCAAACCCGGAAGTGACGGCACGAGTTGTAGCGTCCATAGTAACGTGGCTTGGTTTGGCATAGAAATAGGATAGTTTTGAGCGTATTTAGGTCTATTTAACGTATGGATGCTGTAAAAAGGAACAACAGTTGGGGGCCGCAATGTTTCGCTTACGGATGCTTCAACTACAAGCTGAAAAACAAAGGAATTTCGTTCTTCAAGTGAGTGAAAATGAAATTTCTATAAAAAGAAAAAAAATAATTCGTTTTGCGATGTTTTAGCGACTAATTTTCGTCCTGTTTTCGATCTTCGACCGTGTATAAGTACGTTCTAGCTGTTCTTCATTAGTATGAAATTGAATTGGCTCTGCCTCAAGCATGTAACTAATTCGACACTTAAATTTGAACTGCAGGGGTGTGCGTTTCACTAAACATAGCTAACTTAGCAATATTGCTAATATATTGCTAAATTCATTGTTAACGCTAAAAACGTGTCTCACTAAACATCATTTAGCAATATTGTTAACGCTTAGCAATATTGCTAAATAGCAAAGTTTAGTGAAACGCGCCCCAGATTAGCCGACTCTGCTCATACAACATACTAATAATTACTTCTTGATCTTTTTGATCCGTTGTAGATTTCACACATATATACACTATACACAGTGTTACCTAATCCTCTACAATTTCTGATTTAGTCCAATTCCGATCACCAATTAAGTATGATCATTCTTTATGAATGTTATTTTTTTCACGTTTGAAGATTGGTTATAATCACACTCAAAAGATAATTATACTATGTATTTGAATTTTCAATCTTAAAGAGCTGTCATTTCTATTATTCATAACATTTTTAGACTGAATAAATATACAACAATAGTGGTGTATTTAATTGCAATTGTATGTTTTGGATTATAAAAAAATTATAATCCAAATCATATCTGATCTTGAAAGTTGAGGTTTTTGGACTTGTCCGACTTCACATAGCGCCGAAAGACGACGTGAAAGTGAAGTAGTTGTCTTCTAAAACATATTTAGCCACAAAGTATTAGAATTTCGTCGAATACCGGAAGAAAATCGACGAAAAACGAGCAAAAATTATTCATATGGTACAGAACTGTGTCAGAGGCTACAACTCGTGACGTCATCAGTGACATCACAAGGTGGTGACCGCGGGGCGCAATGCTATTGGCTCGTTTGGGCACTTCTAAACCTATCTATTTCTATGTGCCAGCCCAACACGGGGCACACAGAAACGAACAACCAATCATTCGCGCTCAGACTAGGGACAATTTGGAGTGTTCAGTCAACCTGTCATGCATGTTTTGGAATTGTGGGAGGAAACCACAGGCAGTGTACAGAATTGAATATTCATCGAGCATTTCAAATTCAGCGCCATTGTTGATCTACTGGTTAGCACATCTTCCTTACAGTGAAGTGATTCAATTCCAGCCTTGGCTTACAGTAGTACATCACTGCAAACTAAAAGGACAACATGCGAAATGATCGAATAACTCATTTTATTGTGTCAATCAAAAGTGACAATTTAGGCAAGATAATTGATATTTCTCTTGGATTAGATATTCTGGATATAATTATACAGTTTGCGGTTTCATCAAGTATTGCCGCTGTTACTATGAATGTTTTTCATAGTGATGTATTCCTGTCATGCCAGGTTAAAGGGCTGCCAAAAAATAATTACAGAAAATACATTTTCAATGACAGAAACCAAACCTTAATGGTGATTAAGTACAGTGAAATTCCTTTTCATACAGTATTTGGAAGAGTTCTACTGTAGCGAAGCAGTTTTCTCCTGTTTGCAATTACAGCAATACCACAATACATTTATAGTACGTTCACACAGATACTCAAAATAATGCTCATCTGTACGTCTGTGTAAGCTCTCAGTCGTACTGGAGTGGACCATCAATGAAAAAGTTTCTTCAGCCGTCATCTGTCATCGTTTCGCTTCTTATCCAAGATGCTTCGTCAGCAAACGAAAGTTTTTTTGCTGGTAGTTTTGGCCGTATATATATACCTACTGTCCAGTAGGGAGTTTTGAGAATTTGACCTCTGCACTGTGAAGCCGGTGTGCTAACCACTCGACTACCGGGCCACCTGAAGGCTGAACTAATTCTCTAATACTTTAGCAACATCACAGGGATAATACTAGTGGGCCTCAATCGGCAGTACATATGCACCTAAAAGCTGGTAACCACTCATTTGACGACAATGAGGTGCAAATCTTAGCAAAAGAAAATACGCTGGCTTGAAATGGGAGTAAAAGAAGCTATTTTCATAAAACAGCAAAATCCTTCTCTAGATCGCCATGGCGGGGTGAGGTTCAATTTGGATAGTTTGTACAACAGACTTCTCAGGCAACATAGGCTTAGTTATGCTGATGAGGTGATACCAGAGCAAATGGGGGCAATCAGGCCAGTCGTAGACCTCATACTCAGACAGGGCAATCGAAGTAATCAGTCAGGACAATAGAAGTAATCAATGTAGCCATAGGGAGTAGTCCTCTGCTCCCCCCAACCTGAGAGCAGGGACCAATCATAGCAGAGTCCGGCACCGCCACGTCTGGACAGTAGGGATATGTATAGGGCCGAACCTACCAGCAAAAGACATTAGTTCACTGACAAAGCATCTTGGATAAGAAGCGAAACGTCCGACACCTTTTCATCAATGCTTATCTATCTTTGTTATCCAGTTTCAGTTCGGTCAAGGTTGATTCCAGACCACAACTCCCCTCCACAGTTCAGCAATTCTTTCAGATCTTCATTCACCTCATTATTAAAGACAGTGGTAAAGTTTCCAATGTTGTAATCACTACCTCCATCATTGGGTAGTGAACCCATCACCTCATGCAACCACGTCAGCTCCTTGCCGAGTTCTCGTTTGAGTTCATCAAAGTGGCTGTGTCGTTCCTGGTAGCGGTTGCTGATGCCATTGAGGCTGGAGCTAAGAGATTGCATTTCATCTTTCAGATTTTTCTTCAAGGACTCCACCTTACGGAATTCATAGCGGATTTGAGAGAGCTCATTGCGTTCTTCCTCACACTGTTCCTTGTACCAGGCCTCTTTCTCATTGTATATTGAGACCATAGCATCAATATCTTCTTGCAGAGAATCATGGGATGTGGCCAAGGTCAGAAATGAGCGTTCCATTTGATCAATGTCCCCCACCACCTGGGCAAACCGCTCAAAGTTTACATAAGTGTTGTTAGGTGGCATGCTTGAGTGGCACTTGGTGTACTCCCTAAGACGTGTCGTCTTGAGCTGGCGCCTTTCTCGTTTCTGGACCTCTTGGCCTTTATTTTCCTCCTTGTGCTCATTAGACTTGCACGTTCATAGAAGAAAGAGTACACATTCAATAAGGCATTTTTTAAAATGGCCCAAAATTATGTTACTTTCAAACAATAACAAATGAACAATACAATCGATTTTCAGAGCACAAAATTGTGACTGAAGTTTACCATTTCACTTACCTTGATCCATGGGTGATTAAGAGCATCTTGAATTGTCAGTCTTTTCCTGTAATGAAAATAAGATGTCTTTCTAAAAATCATTGAACTTTTTTTTATTCAGTTTGCCTCAGTCACCATGAACCAAACTCTTACTTTTTGTCCCTCTCCAGCAAGTGCCTGATGAAATTTTTGGCAAGTTCACTGGTGTTGTAGAAGAACTCCTCATCAAATTCATAGTTTATGGCTGAAATGTTCTTCAGTGTGTCCGGTTTAGTCTCTCCGAGGAAAGGAGAAGCACCACTTAATCTGGGATATAAAATGAAGACATGGTCAGTTTGTTTTACTGTTTGAGGCAACAGAACGCAAAGTGAATTACTGTACAGCAGTGGTCTCAAACTCGCGGCCCGCGGGCCAAATGCGGCCCCCGAAATAATATTTTGCGGCCCACCTTGATATGAAAGATTAATGTTAGTGCGGCCCGCATGATTGATATGAATGAAACTTGTGTGTGGAGCTGAGCAAGTAGGCAAGATAAGCAATGTTTAGGACAGTTAATGTTCAATATTTTGTTTATGTTAAGAAAGTTAAAGAAATGTGAATACATACATTTGAAACTTTATTAAAATAATTAGTTTTCCTGTAGTTTTTTGTCTGTAACTGCCTTATGATCATTAAATTATTTTATTTATTAATTACTGGTTCATTTTTTTTTTCATTTTTCCATTTATTCGTTTAATTCATTTTTTGTGTGTTAAAAATAAAGATTTTGAGAATATTGTAATGTTTTACCTGTGATTTTCTTGTGGAAAAACCGATGCGGCCCAGCCTCACCCAGACTCTGCCTCCAGCGGCCCCCGGGTAAATTGAGTTTGAGACCCCTGCTGTACAGTCAACATCCCACTAATTGTAATGGTATGGAACTGGGCAAGTGAAATTTTATGGATAAATAACACAAATTAAAAGTAATTCGGTCACCCCCTCCGACACCCAAAATTAAAAAAAAAACAATAAACACTGGTAATATATTATGCATTTTGTACAACCACTGAAATGAAATGTGTAACCCCAAAAAATCATGGCAATCAACAATAATCTACAAAACGTTTAATTAAAAAAAGCAAAAAACAAACATGAATGTGCAAATTCACATGCAAAACCACAATTGTGCATGAGTTGACTGGTTGACACTGTTACTTGCAGGATGTAGGTTATGACTCCAATACTCCACATGTCTGCTTCCAAACCCAATGGCTCATAGTTGACAATCTCAGGTGCTTTTGAAAAAGAAAATATTATGAACAATTGCAGTTAAGCGAATGTAACACAGCACGCTGACTAGTGAAGATATAATCAATCTTACCAACAAACTCGGGTGTTCCAAAGATGTTTTTGAACTCCACTCCAGTTTCAATTTTGTGGGCAAGACCAAAATCAATGAGTTTAATCCTTGGCAATGGTACATTCTTATCAAGCAGCATTATGTTTTCAGGCTACAGAAAAACAAATGACAAATCAATCCAGACAAACTGCTTCAGTGCTCACGACTGAAATCTTGGTTAGTTAAAAAAAAAAACAATAGAGCAGTCAGACATACTGTAACTCCACTCTATTATGTGGGGAAGTAAAGTACATGCATTTTTTTAACTAAAAGCTATGGACCAATGGAAAATCACAGAGATGAGTTATGGGCATTGATCAGCAACGACAAACGCATCAGAATGAACACCTGAATTACAAATGTCTGTTTTACAGGCTGCATTGCCTTTAAAACATCCACACCCAGCCTCAAGTACAAGAATCTTGCATATGCGTGGATTTTCTCCAGGCACTTCTGTTTCCTTCCACATTTCAAAAACACACAGTCGGTTGATGGGACACTCAGTTGTACAAGGGGGTGATTGTGAATCTGAATTCTTATTTGTCCATGGGTGCCGTGCAATTTGTTGGAAACCATTTTAGGCTGAAGCTATCATATCTAAATGAAGCGACGAGAAGTCTCGCTTCATTTGGAACGAAATAAGTAGATGGATCACACAATAGCAGACGGAGACAGGCATACCGTACCAGAAGTTTAATCCTGTACCGTAAAGACACACTGACAAAAATCTAACTCAGAGCGCTGGTCAAATAAGAACCAAACAAGTTAACAAAAATCCTTGCACAAAAGGCAAGGAGAAAAAACAATCACAGGACTAAAAAACGAAATTGGAAATACTCAATTTGGAAAAAAAGTAATGGAAAAAAGTGCAACAAGAAAGACTATGACAAGATCAAGATTGCAAAATACCAAACCTGGGCACAAGCTGTGGCAAGCCAAATAATTTAATGTCCGAATGACACTTTTTAAAGACCCGGTGAGTAATAAGGAGAGTGGCAGCAGATGTGTTACAAACCCGCCACCTGCTACCGAATCTAAATGTGATAGTACCACCCCCCCATCGCTTAATGGACGTCCTCTGGTGGTCTACCCTATTTCCAAGGGCGAGAAGGTATGCCAGACATGTCCAGCTCCAGGCCTGGAGGGCCACTGTCCTGCCTGTTTTCCATCTGACCCGGCTGCAACACACCTGGTTCAGATGATCAGCTCATCAGCCAGCTCTGATGCAGCATAAAAACGGTCCTTATTATTTGAACCAGGTGCGTTGCTCCAGGAAGAGCTGGAAAACAGGACAGCGGCCCTTGAGGACCAACTTTGGACATCCATGAGGTATGCAGAAGACGGGTCCAAGATACAGGAGCTGTGGACCTGTTGACAATCATCCAGGCCGTAGCCTTCCCAGTCGACCAAGTACCGGATACCCTTACCCTTGTGCTTTGAGTCCTAGATCTCCCGCACTATGTACACCGGATCACCATCGACAATCCGCGGCAGAGGAGGCGGAGTGGATGGAGTACCGGTTTGAGCAGGGATATGTGGAACACGGGGTGAACCTTCATCGAAGCTGACAGCCGGAGCTTCATGGCGACTGAGCTGATGATGGAGTCCACTCCAAATCGGCTCGCAAACCACGGCGCCAACTTGGCCGATGTACCGGCCAGACGCAGATCCCTCGTCAACAGCCACACCTCCTGCCCCACCTGGCAGGTTGGCGCCGGGGGACGACGAAGATCTGCTGTGCGCCGGTTCCTAGACGCAGTGCATGATAACGCGGCTCTGGTCTCCTTCGACACACGATGGACCCGTCTGAGATGGAGTTGTACAGACGGGACCTTCACCTGTACTTCCTGGGTCGGGAACAACGGTGGTTGATAGCCATACACTGACATGAAAGTTCACCGACCTGTGGCTGACGAGACAAGGGTATTATGTGTGTAGTCCTATATAGATATAACTTTGCTGCTGTGAAATGTGAATTTTTCCACTGCGAGATGAATAATGGTAGATCCGATCCAATACATGGTGTAGGTCGCCGGTTCGCGTCCCGCTACGGCCTTCCTGTGTGAAGTTTGCATGTTCTCCCCGGGCCCGCATGGATTTTCTCGGGGTCCTCCGGTTTCCTCCCACATTCCAAAAACATGCATGGCAGGCAGATTGAACACTCCAAATTGTCCGTAGGTGTGATTGTGAGAGTGACCCCCAGCACTCACTGCTAATGACGAATAAGCGGTACGGATATACAGTATATATGTGCCTCTGTAATTTCAGCCGCTTGGAAAAGGATATGATTCAGGATCAATTCGGGGAACACAATTTGATCCCAAGCGACAGGAGATCCCAAGCTACAGGAGATGGCATTCCAACTGGAAAATGCAGCACAATTCGCGGCACCCACTCCTTCACGCTCTCCCGTGTTGGCACAGATCATTGCTCCAATACCTCAACTCCCAGTCTCACCTCCACCTCCACCTACAACAGTGCCGAAATAAATGTAGCCAGACGTCAAGGGACCGGCACAAGCACCTCCGGACATGACAACTGTGTTCACGATTTCCCTCCCACATGCGGTTGTCCTTCCGAAGAGCGAGGTCTATGAGCTCCTCCAGGTTAGAGCTGTCATCGCGGATGGCCAGTTCGTCTTTGAAGGAGGAGTTCAGACCAGGCTAACGAGTAGTCGGCCACAGACTGCCTTCCTTTATGGCAGGGATCGGGAACCTATGGCTCGCTAGCCATATATGGCTCTTTTGATGATTGCATATGGCTCGCCGATAAAACTAAATACATATTCTCGCTTTTTTGGCATTCATTTCCTGTTGGGGCTGCAGTTGGCGGAAAGCGCATTCTTGATTGGATGACACTGACCTAGGTTGGCGGAAGGCGCAGGTTTGATTGGATGATACTGGCCGTCAGTTGAAACAGGTAAACGCCCCTTTAAATCAGCCCGACAGTAAAAAAAAAAAAAAAAAAAAAAAGACGAGTACGCTCCAGCTTGAATGCATCGGAGGATTTGCGATTCTAATTTGCAATGAAACAATACCATCGATGAAACATTCGAATGTCAGTGATATTTTAACAAGCCCCATGTTAACGTTTAGCATTAATATACTTCTGCGAAAAGTATATTGCAGATAGCAAGTGTGGAAGCTAATGAGCCGTGTGCAGGCGAGCTAGCAGTAACTTTGCCTATGGACCCGGCAAGTTGACTTTCATTCCGATCGTTTGCCTGGATTTTTACCAATCACGAGGAACGGAAAACCATTCATGTTAACGGTGAGTACTATCACAAAGTTATTTTAAATAATACATTCTGACATTTTGTTGAAAAGTGGCCGCGCGTGCGTGCGTGTTTGCGCGCGCGCGGGTGTGTGTGTGTGTGTGTGTGTGTGTGTGTGTGTGTGTGTGTGTGTGTGTGCGCGCTCGCGCGTGTGTGGCTCTCACTGAAAAACATTTCTATATATTTTACTTTTATGGCTCTCTTAGTCAAAAAGGTTCCCGACCCCTGCTTTATGGCAATCTAATAACTGTCCTTCGGCCTCTCTTCCCCTCACCGGGTGGGGGGGGAACACCCGACAAAATTTGGATCCAAAGTCCGGGAAGGAAGACCGAAGGACAGGTTGAGCGTTGCTAACTACTAATACCCAAGAAGCCGCTAGACCAGAAAACAAGCTCATGACCAACGTCTGTGTAAGCTCTCAGTCGTACAGGAGTGGTCCATCGATGAGAAGGTTTCTTCAGCCGTCATCTGTACTTTTTTGAAGGTGTCGGACGTTTCGCCTCCATCCAAGAGGCTTCGAAAGCGAACTAAAGTCTTACTGGTCGTATCGGCCCTATTTATATCCCTAATGTCCAGACACGCCGGCCACAGCTATGATAGGTCCCTACTCTCAGGTTGGGGGGAGAAGACGACCACTCCTTGTGGCCCCACTGATTGTTCCTACATTCCTGACTAACGACTGGCCTGTTTGCCCCACTCCCTCCGGTATCACCTCATCAGCATTACGAATGTTGCCTAACCTGTGTTGCCGAAGCAGGCTATTGTATGAACGATCCAAATTGAACCTCACCCCACCAGACCGGTTTAATGAAGTATTTAGTTGTTTTATGAGAATCGCTTCTTTTGCTCCCCTTTCAAACCATCTATGTTCTTTCGCTAAGATTGTAACCTCATTGTCGTCAAATGAGTGGTTGCTAGCTTTTAGGTGCAAATGTATTGCAGATTGAGGTCCACTTATATTATCCCTGCGATGTTGATAAAGTCTTTTTTTGAGAATTTGTTGAGTCTCCCCAATGTACTGCTCTTTACAATTTTCATTCTTACAATGTATTGAATAAACTACATTACTT
Source organism: Hippocampus bargibanti (assembly GCF_051943395.1). NCBI lineage: Eukaryota > Metazoa > Chordata > Actinopteri > Syngnathiformes > Syngnathidae > Hippocampus > Hippocampus bargibanti. Next base: position 9,700,144 of record NC_142736.1, on the reverse strand, counting down.
TGTTTTTCATTTGGCAGCCTATCTTTTGGATGCACTAATTTTTGCCTTAACGTGTTTATCGGTTTGAAATAAGTAGGAATTTTGTGTTGCCAAAGGACTCTGTAGTTTTTCAGAACCTCCTGCAATGTAAGGTACTGCTACTTCTCTCCTTTTTGTATCTTGAGAATTTTTGGTTTCATTCCCTATTCTTTCTTTCTGACATTTGTTGAATGACCACTGAGGGTACCCACAGTTAGTGAGTGCTCTCCTGATATGTTTTGACTCCTTTTCTCTACCTTCAATGCTCGCTGGTACTGTGAGACCTAAACTTACGAACTTAATTGGTTCCGGGACAGAGTGTGTAAGGCGAAAAAGTGTGTATCTCCCCCAAAAAAATCCCATAGGAAACCATTAAAATGGGAGTAATCCGTTCCCGGGTTTCCATAAAATATACTTTTCAACTAAATGAGCCTTAAAACTACACACAACATACCTTATTCTATGTATAATAAATGTGCTATTGCATTGTAATGAAAGAAATACACAGCATTGTATCATAAAGTCACTTTATTTACATTTGTGATGGTCAGTTATGGCTTGACGGAATGGCGTTGGAGGTCGAAGGTCAAAGGGAATTGCTGTTTGGAAAGAGAGGAGCATCACATGACGACTGTAATTAAAGAAATAAACTGTGCTGTAAAATAAAGTTTTATTTACTGTTTTGATGGTCGTTGATGGCTTATGGAAGGAGAGTCACCTTCCATAAGGACTGTTGGTAACTTAACCTCTGGTGCTGTTCGGTCGTGTGCTTCCGCCAAAGATCACTCCGCCAGCCGTGGTGGGTGTGTATTATGAAAATAATGCTTATTATAAGGTTTAATTTTCATAAATTTTACGTTTGTAAGACAAAAAGTTTGTAAGTTGAGGTGTTTGTAAGTTAAGGTCTCACTGTATTAGTTTAGCCCTATGCTGAAAGAGTGGTTAGAACAGGCATGGGCAAACTACGGCCCGCGGGCCACATACGGCCCGTTAGGCTTTTCAATCCGGCCCGCCGAACTTGCCCAAATTATAGTACAAACAGTGTCTAAAACTCATGACAAAAAGGTAGCGAACAACAGGGCAGATAACTGAAAAGTTGCCTGCCCCATTTTTCCCAACTTGAAGCAAAATGAGACCAATCCCATTAAGAAACATTGTCACAAAGTATAAAGTTTTTTTTTAAATCAAGAATGCACCAACTACAAATGCTACCTTGCTTAATTTACGGCAAATGCGTATGGGTGTAAATTTTGCTACAGTAGTCGATTGTCATTGTGGTGCACAATGCAACGTTTGCATTGATTCCTACGAGCCACTAAGCCCCTTTCATAAGTCTCACGTACACTTTACAGTCACGGTTTAATGTAAATTTACGTTTTGTAGCGTCACATATGTTGTTAGCTTCTTTTGAATCTTTCTTCTAGTTTGAGGTTCTGTGCATCTATTTTGGAAAATGACATGCAATTGCACGACTTTGTAACGCTTGCGAAAGTCCGGAAGAAAGAAGCAGGCTTCTGATTGGCTGCCGAGCCGAGTATGCAAATTTCAACTGCAGGTAGTCTATGTTTGTGTGCTCGGCGACGGTACACGTGTTTTGTTAGCGCGTGAAGGCGAGAGCGTCAGTGAGGAGTTTGTTGAGCGCGCGGTCAGGACAAACCATCTATGATTTGGCGGAATTTAACACAAGTAGGTATTATTGAGCTTGAATATTTCGTTGTGTAATAATATGTTTTGAATGTTGAAAGTGATTCCATTTTTCAATAAATGTTGATTTCTTTGCCCCTTCGATGGAAACTTAAAAACAGACGCAATCTTGATAAATCACAGTGCATATGTTATTTTAATCTATTTCCATTTCCTCCTCCAAGTATCTGCGAAATAGTTTGTAAATGCCATATCTTGCATATTCCTTGAGACAAATTTATTAACTGATCAGGGATATTTTTCACATTTGAAAGACAGTTAATAAATTGGGTTGTAGTGTTTTTACTGTGCTATGAGGTTTGTACATACTACATTTAAAGGACAACCGGCACCATTTTTTGTTTTTGTTTCCCACTGACATCAGAAAAACGTTTTATAGCATCTAAAATACCCAAATCAGGCAGGCCGATATTTTTAGTTAAATGAAAAACACCAATAAAAATGACTTCAAAATGAATCCGGAAATGGCCAGTTTCAGAAGGTTGCTCGAGAATCAAAACAATGGCTTCAGATTCGGAGAAGATGTTTTCTTGTTCTTGTTCTTCTGAAGAGGAAAGCATAAATGTTTGCAATTGATTCTAGGAGTCCTCCCATATCAATTCGAGCCGTCAATGACAGCAATGTAGCACCCAGAAAAAGCAGAAGATTGCGCCCAAGCTCCGTTGGAAATGGGCTGATTTGTCAGCTGGGAATTTGTGTCAGCGAATATCAAATAGTTGTCTTGGTGCAACACACAACGATTCACCATGGCGTTATTTATGTGTTTTCCTTCTAATTTCGGCATCAACACGGATTAACACGAAGTTTTCAGACTAAACAAAGTACCCAAAATGCATTGTATGTCGCTTTCTCGGTCAGGGCGGTCCAAACGTGAAGTCACATGGGGATCGTCATCAACTCGAAAACAAGACTTCATATATTCAGCGCAAGTCTTAAAACGTAAACTATAGCTATATGCTGTGGAATCTTTGTAAAATACGCTCAGTCGAAGTCATTTGAAGTGATTTTATAAATTATGGACATAACTTGTTCGGAGTATTTCCGGCCCAAACACTCCCTCCAAATGCTCCTGGCCCGGCCCCTCTGTCAAATTTTAGAACCCAATGCGGCCCGCGAGTCAAAAAGTTTGCCCACCCCTGGGTTAGAATCAAAATGTAAGTACTGGTCAGTGTGCGTAGCCTTCCTAAAGACTTCTGTTTTTAGCGCTCTGTCCTCTTTTATAATTACTTTACAATCCAAGAAGGCTAGTTGGTTCTCTTTAATGTCCTCACGAGTAAATTTAATGTTGATGTCTACCGAGTTGAGGTGATCTGTGAAGGATTGAATTTCTTGTTTTTTAATTGTGACAAGTATCGTCCACATATCTAAACATTTCTCCATCTCTTCCATGTACAGATTAGCCACTATGGGTGAAACTGGTGAGCCCATAGCACAACCATGAATTTGTTTGTAAAATTTCTCCCGAAATTGAAAGTACGTAGTATTAAGGCAGACTTCCAATAATTGGCAGATGTGATCCGGTTTAAGTTTGGTTCGGCAAATTGGCGTTTTCATGTTTATGTTTGTTAAGTAATTATAAGTGCCTTGCATGCTGGGTCCGAGAGGACAGTAATTTCATCTGTGCTGTATGTCATGCATATTAGCATATTTGACAATAAAGCTGACTTTGAACTTTTTGAACCTCATGCTGAGAAACATCCGCCAGCAGTCTCGTTCTCGCTACTGAGACTCCTGCTGGGGTTGGGACAGATGTAAAGAGAGAAGTCACATCGATGTGACTTCTCTCTTCGTCAGAGTGACACTCTGAAGAAGGCGGAAGTATACGCTGAAACATGTCAGGTAATTGAACACCTAAAAAAACAATGTCTGTAAGAAAATAATCTGTTGTAAATTAGCTATGAAGTCGACGGGATGAATTTAACTCTGACAGAATCCTGTCTAGGTTTGCGGGATACATGGTGGCCTGTGAATTCTGTCACTTCCAAACAAAGTGAGGAGAAGTCCTGCTTTTTTTGGAACGAAATAAGTAGCTAGATCCCACAATAGCAGACGGTGTCAGGCATACCGTACAAAAAGTTTAATATGGTACCGTAAAAAGACACCAACAAAAATCAAATTCAAAGACCTGGTCAAATTAGGACCAGGAAATACAAACAAGTAAACCAAAAATGCTAAAACGCTCGCACGAAAGGCAAAGAGAACAAAAACCTATTACGGGACTAAAAAACGAAATTGAACATACTGTACTCAATTTGCACAAGTATGGAATAAAGAGCAGCAAGAAATACCATGACAATATCGAGATAGCAAAATACCATGCCTGGGCACTAGCAACAGCAATCAAAACAATTCACCGGCAATCCAATGTCCGAAGGACACTCCTTAAATGCCTGATTAATAATGGGGAGATTGGCAGCAGGTGTGTTACAAGCAGGGAAGCACAAACTCTCCACCTGCTGCCCAATCTGGATATGACAAAAGCCCTCTTACCATCCAAAGTTATCTGGGATAGGCTGACCCGCCCTTGACCCCCGTAAGTATACGAAGTTTAGATAATGGCCGGAAGAACATTTATTTTCTTTACACAAGGACTATAAGTTTAATAGAATCTTCGACTAATCATTAAACTTGGATTCCCCAAACACATGGATGGGAAAGACCAATTCTGTCGGACGCAGGAAACATACTTTGACTCAAATGTACTGTGAATATTTATCTTTCTTGTAATTGCAAATTTTATTCAAGAGAGACTCGGACCAAATCAATCCGTCTGTCCATCTGTCCGTCCGCCCGTCCATCTTTTTCGAATCCTATATGAAAACAAATTTAATTATTATTACGAGGTGGCGGCACAGTAATCGAGTTGCCAGCATGGCGACTTCATAGTGCAGAGGTTGTGAGTTCAAATCCCGCTCCAGCCTCCCAGTGTGAAGTTACTCAGGGTCCTCCAGTTTCCTCCCATATTCCAAGAAAATGCATGGCAGGCTAAGTGAACAACTCTAAACCACAGGTGTCAAAGTCAAGGCCCAGGGGCCAAATCCGGCACGCCACGTCATTTTTTTCGGCACACAAAAGTAAATCAAAGGTGAAATTCCATAATGCGTGCTAAAATCCTAACCAAAATTTCAGATTTTTGGATGTTAACCACAATAACAGTCATTATTCTTGACTTCAGAATTGAAAGCTAGTTATTTATTCATTTGTTGTGCACTCTATATCCCAATCCTCGTGCCTGTAGACAGCTGGGATAGCATCCAGCACCAAACACGACTTGTGAAAATAAGGCAGTCCAGAAGATGAATGAATGAATATTACGAACAAGAACAGCAGCAAATGCAGCACACATTTAAACACCCTGAACCACTTACTGGATAAAACGCTCTAACAACTGAGCCAAAGCCACCACGCAAGTCTGGCATGCTGTGGAAACCAGCAAGAACAGCATGAAATGATAACAAACTCTGGTCTATACTTTTTTTAGCTGTGTAATCTTGTCAGGACATACCTTGAGGTCAAAGTGGGCTATTTTTCTGGAGTGGAGGTAGTTCACTCCCTCAAGGATTTGCTTTATGAACTGGGTTGCTTCGTCTTCATTGAGAGACTCTTTCTGGGCCAAGAAGTCAAACAGCTCACCTCCAGAGACCCTTGAATACAGACATTTAGCATGTAGGTTTTTTCCCTCTCAAGACTTCAAATTTCCCGAATATATGGCTTTGAAATTGTGAAATTGAACCTGTCTTTTTTTCAATGTACAGCTGGAGAGTAGTTGTTCATCCACAACACCTGTCAATATCTAGCTTTGTTACTTCCTTACTTGATAAACCATGCCATGGTGATGACTGACAGTCTTGCTCAGTTCTGCTCATGACGCTGTAATTGTGTGATTCAATTCTCTAGACCACCTTTTGTGAATTCAGCCCTGAATGTGCCTCAAGTCAATACAGTACATGTTGGCTTACATGCACTTATGAGTACATCTTTATTACAGTGCAACATCAATATTTATAAATCACTGAAGCAAGCATTTTTACTGCGATTTCCAGTTCAAGTATTTAACACACAGGTGACCAAGTCAAGGCCCGGGATTCTATATCTGGCCCGCCAGATCATTTTATTCACCCCGCGAAAGCAAATCAAGCATGACAAGTGCTGCTTGCTAAAGTCCGAACCAAAATTTCAAATTTACACCATAATAACAGTCATTATTCTTGACTTCTGATTTGAAAGCTACCGGTAGTTATTCATAATTTGTAGTGCGCTCTGTATGTAATATGTGGAGGAGATGAAAGATTCCAATGGTTTTCCCAAATTCATAATCGCCCTCAAGAATAAACCATAACTGCAATGAGTTTGACACCCGTGACTCAACATGTTTTAAGTATCCAAGCAGAGACTTCCTGAGGGCACATTATATGAGCAATTTCCAGAAATTCAACAAAATATTGGAAAAATAATGAATGAGTCACTCACAACTCCAGAATGAGAACCACATCAGTGTGATTCTCGAAGACATCATGCAGAGTGACAATATTTTGGTGCTGAATGTGCTGTAGAATCTGCACCTCACGTTGGATCTCCTCCAGGCGAACTCCCCGAGAGCTAGTGATGCTTTGTCGCTTTTTGATGAATTTTGCAGCAAATTCCTGCCCTGTATTTTTCTCTATGCAGTGCTTTACAATGGCAAACTGTCCACTAAAACACAAGAAGTAGAAGACAGATTAATACTGTAGATTTCTTTGTGCATGCATTAGCTTTGTCACATACTGATTGGCGTCAGGTGCGCGCCCCTCCCTCCCTGCTCCTCCGGACTCGCATACCTGATCCCAATCCTGTTGATTGTGCATTCTAACTATAAAAGTCACCCGGTTAGGCTCGGTATTCGCCGGTGTATTTCCTCACCCATGACTTTTCGCCTCAACGTACGCAAAGTTGGTCCCGCTCAGTAGTTGCTGCCTCGCTGCTCTGTGTTGTTACTTTCTGTTGTTCCCCCTGCGTGTCTCAGTAAAGCCTTTTTTTGAACCATACTGTCTCCATCGAGTATTTTGGATCCAGCTCCCCTTTTTGTCCTACGAGATCTGTTGCTACTCCTCGTGTGCACGTGACAGAATGGACCGGCCACAATGGATCCCGCCGATGGAGACAAGTTCATGTCCGCATTAATTCTTCAGGAGGAGAGTTTGAGCCAGCTGGAACTAGATAGCGCGGAGATCCGCAGTACTATGTCCATGCTGGTTCAACGCTTCGAAGAGGTTGAGACACGCGCCTCGACTTTGACGGGGCCCCCCCATGCCCTCAGAAAGCAGTCGCGGTCTCCCCTTACCACATCCAGCACGTTACGGAGGTCAGCCCGGGCGCAGCGCCCAATTTCTCATGCAGTGCTCGTTGGTGTTCGACCAACAACCCTCCGCATACGCCAGCAACGAGGCCAAGGTGGCGTTTATCACGAGCCTACTCACAGACCAGGCGGCGTCCTCGGTGTTGGCGGTCCGGGAGTCCCAACCCGGACTCTGTGTGTCGTACCCGGACTTCGTGGCCGAGCTCCGCCAGGGGTTCCACCACCCGCTAACAGAGTGCGAGGCGGAGGGAATTCTCCTGGACTGCATGCAAGGTACGCGTTCGGCCGGCGAATATTCCATCGCCTTCCGCATCCTGGCCGTCCGGAGCGGCTACAACGATCGGGCGCTGAGAGGAGTGTTCCGCCGCGGACTCACCGCCGCCCTCAAGGACGAGTTGGCGACCCGCGACGCAGGCACAACTCTCAACGAACTGATCAGCGTCGTCCTCTGCCTCGACAATCGTCTCCGGGAGAAGAAGCGTGAGCAAGGCGGCCAGCGGGAAGGCGAACCCGGGATCCAGCGGCGTACATCTTCACCCTGCAGCTGCAAGCGGGCCCGACGTCAGGAGGGGAGCCACGAGCCGATGCAGATGGGAGGCGGAAGCGATCGCGCTAACTCCGGAGAATATCGTACTCAAGGCCCCCCGCCGAAGGCCCCCGGCGCCTGCGAATCTTGTTCCAAACGGCGACAGCGTTCCCCGTCGGAGTCATCGAGGACGGTGCCCGTTACGCGGTTGGAGTTGGACGGCAAGTTGATTGGCCCATCCAATTCCCTGGCGACACGGGCGTTAGTGGGGCATTCCGGGGCCACGGGTGCTTTATCGACCCCCAACTGCAGTCGTCGTTGGGCTGAGGCATTGAGAAGCTAACGGTCCCCAAAGAGATTCTCGACCTGGACGGCCGACTATTAGCCAGGGTCACCCGCATCACTGCACCTCTAAAACTCCGGCTGTTGGGCAACCACGTCGAGCATCGTCGTTTCCTTCTCATGCCCTCCCGCAACGTTCCGCTCGTGCTGGGCCTCCCCTGGCTCAGCACCCTTCCATCTCTTGGGAGGCCCCCACCATACAGGGTTGGAGCCCCCACCGTTGCGCTGTCTGCCGAGCGAAGACAAACTGGCCACTTGTTTCCGCGCGAGTTGGGTCTATAAGATGGGGGTTTCCTCAATACTGGTTAGAGTCTGCTGTGAACTGTGCACGAGTGTCCAGCTCTTCGGTTTTCCAGATTACTCTACCGGGGTGTTCGCCGGCTCTCCGTCCTCTGTCAACAGTAAGGTATACTATTCTGGATCTGAACTATGATGTTGGAGTCTTTACGTGGGGGCATGAAGGTGACAGTTTGTGTCTAGTGTAATTACTCATGAAGGGAAACATTGTGAACTGCTGTGTATTCTATCAGTAAACGTATGGGAAAATGTTGTGAACTGCTGTCATTAAACGTCACTGATATATATATCACATATATATATATATACAGTCGTTGTTTGTGGTCATTTCTCTGCTGCGATCTCTCCGAACCTGTAATAAGGCAAATTTTTCACAAAACAGATGTGTTTATGATTCCTATTCTGGTTATATCATCATCATTATATCATTTTGTGCATTTGTGAATTGGGTATGTCTAATTTCTTTTTGTCGACCCTTGTTTGTTTTTTCTCCTCGCCTTTGTGCGAGTGCTTTTTGTTGACACATAGTTTGCATTCCTTGTCCTTATTTGACCAGCGCTTTGAGTTGATTTTTGTCTGTGCGGATTTACATACCAGATTAAACACTTTTGTTCGGTACGCTAGTACCGAACGAAAACATACTTTCTTTCAGAAGAGACAGGAACATAGGGTGACCTATTAGAGTGGAGGCAGTAGTATACAGGTAGATTACATTTCGTATCAACGGCAAATAAGAAGTTAGCAAAGAAGAAGTGGGGCACAGAGGACGGAAGAGATTAGACAGCAGTACAAGGAGATGCAGCGCACGGTTAAAGTAAAGGAAAAGGCAAAACAAGAGGCATATGATTACTTGTATGCAAGTGTAACCGGCCTCAGGCCTAGGGGATACCTGGGTCGGTCCAAATGAGTCACAGGCAGGTAGCACTGTGAACGACGAGGAAGAGACGACACGAGACAAACGTGTTAATCAGCTTCACACAGCGGCATTTATGACTGACTCATTACTCATCAAAACATAAATTCGACAATCTCAATATCTGAATACAATTCGGTTCACCTTCCAATAATACCGGCTCCTGATATCAATATAACATCAATGTGTAGGTCTATACATTCAACATCTATCCATAGTATATATCCTCCACATTCACACGTGTATGTACGTCTGCCCGCTCGTGTGCATCGTGCTGTGAACTACCAATCGACATCCAAAACCCAAATTCATCAAAGCCACAAAACTACAGTTTTATATGTAGCATCGCCCCACAAGTCCCCGATTACTGTAACATCATGAGGATGTCTAGAATTTATTATTTGAATACCTGTGAACGACGAGGAAGAGACGACACAAGACAAACGTGTTCATCAGCTTCACACAGCGGCATTTATGACTGACTGCGCATGCGTGAGCTGAGCCTACATTGTCTTCCTCTGTTCCATTCACAGGCGCGTAGCGCCCTCTACTGCCTTGGTAGCCTAATCAAATAACATACAGTAACGGAGGTCGTTTCCCCTACAAGGCGAGACTGATGTTTACGGGCTGGCGAGACACAGAGACAAAGATGGTAAGGACCTGCAGCAGGTTAGGGTGATTAAGGATAGATATGGCAATGTATTAACAGGTGCCAGTACTGTGATGGCACGATGGAAAGAGTACTTTGAAGAATTGATAAATGAGGGAACAAAGGGTAGAAGATGTAACTGTCTTGGACCAAGACATAGCAAACATTAGCAAGGATGAAGTGAGGAGGGCGATGAAGAGGATGAAGGTCGGAAAGGCACTCGGGCCTGATGGTTAGTGTCTAGGAGAGGTGGCAGTGGTGGTCCTGACTGGGTTATTCAACAAGATCTTAGATGGTGAGCAGATGCCTGAAGAATGGAGACGAAGTGTACTGCTGACCATTTTTAAGAAAAAAGGAGATGTGCAAAGTTGTAGTAACTACAGAGGAATAAAGTTGATGAGCCATACAATGGAACTATGGGAAATGGTAGTTGAAGTTAGACTACGAGCAGAAGTGAACATTTGTGAGCAGCAGTATGGCTTCATGCCAAAAATAAGAGTACGACAGATGCAGTGTTTTCTTTTAGAATGCTGATAGAGAAGTAAAAGAGAAGGTCAGAAGGAATTACATTGTGTCTTTGTAGACACAATGTGTCTTTGTAGACACAAATTTGAAGCGTATGACAGGGTGCCCAGAGAAGAGCTGTGGTATTGCATGAGGAAGTCTGGAGGGACAGAAAAGTATGTCAGAGCGGTGCAGGACATGTATTATGACTGTAAGACAGTTGTGAGGTGTGCTGTTGGTGTGACGGAGGAATTCAAGGTGGAGGTGGGACTCCACCAGGGGTCAGCTCTGAGCCCCTTCTTATTCACTATGGTGAAGGACACGCTGACAGACGATGTTAGACAAGAATCTCATTGGACCATGTTTACAGATGACATTGTGATCTGTACCGAGAGCAGGGAACAGGTGGGGGAGAAAACTAGAGATGTGGAGGTATGCCCTGGAAAGGAGAGGGATGAAGATCAGTCGCAGCAAGACGGAATATATGTGTGTGAATGAGAGAGATCCAAGTACAAGAGTTATGCTACAGGAAGAAGAGATAAAGAAGGTGGAGGATTTTAAGTACTTGGGTTCAACTGTCCAGAGCAATGGAGAGTGTAGAAAAGAGGTGAAGAAGCATGCCTAGGCAGGCTGGAACGACTGGAGAAACAATGTCAGGTGTGATGTATGATAAAAGGTTTTCAGCTAGGATGAAAGGAAAAGTGTACAAAACGGTGGTGAGACCAGCCATGATGTTTGGACTGGAGACAGTGCCACTGAAGAAAAGACAGTAAGCAGAGCTGGAGGTAGCATAGATTAATATGTTTAGGTTTTCTTTGGGAGTGACCAGGTGGGATTGGATCAGGAATGAGTACTTCAAAGGGACAACCAATATTAGAGGCTTTGGAGAGAAAGTCAGAGGCCAGACTAAGATGGTTTGGACATGTCCAGAAGAGAGAGAGTGACTATATCGGGAGAACAATGCTGAGCCTTGAATTGCCAGGCAGGAGACAGAGAGGAAGACCAAGGAGGAGGTTTATGGATGTTGTCAAAGAGGACATGAAGGTAGCTGGTGTGAGAGTGAGGATGCACAAAACCGGGTTAGATGGAGGACACTGATTTGCTGTGGCGACCCCTGAAGTGAAAAGCCGTAAGGAAAAGAAGAGTTTGGTACGCCCGTCTCCGTCTGCTATTTCTTGATACAGCTACTTCACTCCCAAACGAAGCAAGATTTCTCTACGCTTTGTTTGGAAGTGACAAACTGCAGATCATTCTTATTTTGGTTTGGGGAGTGGACATATCACATTCACCCCTCAGTCGTTTTGCGATGACAAGGGAGTAGCATTCGCGCCAATTGTTGCCGCTGCACTCTTTTTATCAAGAACCAGGGAATACATGCAAGAAGAGCCATTGATTAGTTTGCCAGAAATCACCAAAATCGCAAAATGCAGTTGCTGTAACAGTCGGGAAAGGTTCAGACTGTTCTACAAAAAAAAAATCACCTATATGAATCTTTTAGCAGCAATTAATTCTGAATTACTGTGATTATTTTGCTGTTTTTCATCGTCAAGTGATGTTATGTCTGCAAAGCTTTAAAATTTTGAAAAAATAAATACATGTTGTGATGTTTGTGATTTGTAATTTGACGGCTGGGTTAGTTGGAAGAATGTGACACCATAAACAAGGGAGGAGCCTAAAAGAGGGAAGTCCGCTCTGGCAGCAGTCTGAGAGAGAAGAGCATGGGCGTGAGTTGTGGCTGACAACTCTTGTATGTGATTACTGCTACGTTTTTGTTAAAGGACCGATCCACTATACCAGCGACTGTGTGCATCATTTGTCACCCTAAGGGGCATTACGATATGACAATAAAAATCAAATAACATTTCAAATCTTTTGTCTTTTTTTACATGGGTTGAGTTGTTATCAAAAGTCAGGGCTTTTCCTTCCTTTTTTTAAAGCAGTTGCCTACTGGCCAGGCACTGTTGATCTTAAGAGGAAGGTTTAATGTGGTAGTTGTGTATAAAAAAGTTTTATATTATGTCAAAGAAACACAGATGCTTGAAGGACAACCGACGCCCCCGGACAAGTTGTTTCCATAATTTGTAAAATCACTTCAAATGACTTCTACCGAGCGTATTTTACAAAGATTCCATCGCATATAGCTATATTTTTATGTTTTAAGACTCGCACTGAATATTCAGGAAGTCTTGTTTTTGAGTTGGTTACGATGCCTGACGTGACGTCACGTCTGGAATGCCCCTGACCGAGAAAGCGACACACAATGCATTTTGGGTACTTTGTTTGGTCTGAAAACTTCGTGTTGATCCGTGTTAATGGCGAAATTAGAAGGAAAACACATAACGCAATGGCGAATCGTGTTTTGCACCAAGACTACTATTTGATACGAGTTGACACAAATTCCCAGCAGACAAATCAGCCCATTTCCAACGGAGTTTGGGCGCCATCTTGTACATTTTTGTGGAGCTACATTGGAGTCCAGACGCCTCAAAATGATAGGGAAGGACTTCTTTAATCGATTGCAAACATTTATGCTTTCCTCCTCAGAACTATTTGAATCATATTCATAATTGGATGAGTAACAAGAAAGCATTTTCTCCAAATCTGAAGCCATTGTTTTGATTCTAGAGTAAGGCAAGACATCCTGGCGTGGCGTCACAAACAAGGGGGCGGAACCTTCTGAAACTCACCATTTACGGGGTCATTTTGAAGTAGTTTTGGGACACTTAGTCATTTTTATCGGTGTTTTGCATTTGACTAAAATACCAGCCTGTGTGTTTTGGGTATTTTAGATGCTATAAAACGTTTTTCTGATGTCAGTTAGGAAACAAACAAAAAAATGCTGTCGGTTGTCCTTTAAGGGAAAAGAAAAGAACAGCATTCAGGTTATAAATGGTCCTCGGCTTGGCCCTCAACATCACTACGTCAAAATGATGTTTATTTATTGTTTTCATCTGAATGTTTTAATCTTATGGCCAATAACATTTTTCACAAAATATTTATTCTGCCATAATTACTGGTCGACATCACAGCATTCACCAAATCATTTAATTTCCCCACTGTTGGAGTTCCGTCACATATCGAGTAACTAGAATCATGTAATATCGGGCTATATACTCGTACAAAAAAGGTGAAAAAAAGATGCAAGGGTAAATTGTTCTTTTCTCATGTCAGAATACTCGTTAAAAAAATTACCAAAAAAATCATTTTAAAATTATTCAACAATCTAAAAAAAAACAAAAAATGATATGTTTAGTGAAAACAGATTGTACAGTACCTTCCCAACTCTTCCCCAATTTCATAGAAATCTTCAACTCTTTGTTGCTTGAAAATCTCCATCTTTTAAGTCCTCACTGTCATTTAAAAGTGCACATGGACTCTCGTAAAGATTTGCTGGGCCTCATCGGACACAAGAACAAGTTTCTCGGGATAAAATTTTCACTCGAGCAATCGAGTCCCCTTGAAATTCTGTGTCGTCGCTGTCTGTTTTGCCAGGCACAACACCAACGTAAGAAAGACAGTGGTGAGTAGGAAAATATCTTGCACAGTTAAAAATAGTGTCAATTGTGAACTCTGTGACCTCTGTGGAGGGCTCTCAATGTCTCTCTGCCATATTCTGACACCTGGTGCGCCCCCATTACAGAAACATGCAACATGCATATTGCTGGAAAACCTTTATCTGACGTGTCTGTACTCCTTTGATGAAGTGCAATGTATTTGTCTATTTGGTATGAACTACTGTAAATTATGTGATTGCATTTGAACGCAAGTGTGCAATTAATACAAAAGTATATCTGATTGTAGAACCAATGAATTGTATGTGGCGTCCTGAGCGAGCTTTTATGTTGCACGCCTCGATTTACTTTTAAATTGGAATACATTTTGGTAAATCTGCAGTGAATTTACAACAGTATTTTAGAGGTTTATTTTGAATAATAATACTTTTAAAATACTATTAAAGGACAACCGACGTCTCTGGACAAGTTGTGTCCATAATTTGTAAAATGGCTTCAAATGACTTCTACTGAGCGTATTTTAATAAGATTCCACCGCATATCGCTGTATTTTGCGTTTTACGACGCGCGCTGAATATTCAGGAATTCTTGTTTTTGAGTTGGTGACGAGTCCGTACGTGACGTCACTAAAGGACCGCCCTGGACCGTAAAAATGACGCATTGTAGCGGCCCTTCCATCACGTCAATGTATTTTGCTGGACTTGTTTGGTCTTGGGACCTCGTGTTGCACCCAAAAGCCGCCACAAGGGCGTCCAAGCGCCATATAAGGAATTTATCAGCCTGTGGAAACGGAGGTGGCCACAGGTGAGAGATTTTTTGGGTGAGAGATTTTTCATAATCAGCATAAGGACGACCGCGCTCGGTACCACTTGACACAAGCATATCAATAATGCATGGCACAGCTTCCTCCTTTACCTTAAAAGCAGCCAAGCCGCTGTGCTGAATGGCTTCTTCCTTTACCTTACACATATCAAAGTTTCCACATCAAAGTACACCAAATGTAACGCCCCTCAGCGTAACAAATGATGCACACAGTTGTTGGTATAGTGTGTTTATTATGTTTCTTCTCTTCTTTTCCTTTCGGCTTTTCCCCTCAGGGGTCGCCACAGCGAATCAATGTCCTCCATCTATTCCGGTTTTGTGCATCCTCTTCTCTCACACCAGCTACCTTCATGTCCTCTTTGACCAGATCCATAAACCTCCTCTTCGGTCTTCCTCTCGGTCTCCTGCCTGGCAGTTCAAGGCTCAGCATCCTTCTCCCGATATAGTCACTCTTTCTCCTCTGGAAATGTCCAAACCATCTCATTCTGGCCTCTCTGACTTTCTCTCCAAAGCCTCTAATATGAGTTGTCCCTCTAATGTACTCGTTCCTGATCCTATCCAACCTGGTCACTCCCAAAGAAAACCTCAACATCTTCAGCACTGCTACCTCCAGCTCTGCTTCCTGTCTTTTCTTGAGCGGCACTGTCTCCAGTCCAAACATCATGGCTGGTCTGACCACGGTTTTATACACTTTTCCTTTCATCCTAGCTGAAACCCTTCTATCACACATCACACCTGACATTTTTCTCCAGCCGCTCCAGCCAGCCTGGACACGCTTCTTCACCTCTTTTCCACACTCTCGATTGCTCTGGACAGTTGGCCCCAAGTACTTAAAATCCTCCACCTTCTTTATCTCTTCTCCCTGTAGCATCACTCTTGCACTTGGATCCCTCTCATTCACACACATATATTCCGTCTTGCTGCGACTGATCTTCATTCCTCTCCTTTCGAGGGCATATCTCCACATCTCTAGTTTCTCCGCCACCTGTTCCCTGTTCTCGCTACAGATCACAATGTCATCTGCAAACATCATGGTCCAAGGAGATTCTTGTCTAACATCGTCTGTCAGCCTGTCCATCACCATAGCAAACAAGAAGGGGCTCAGAGCTGACCCCTGGTGGAGTCCCACCTCCACCTTGAATTCCTCAGTCATACCGACAGCACACCTCACAACTGTCTTACAGTAATGATACATGTCCTGCACCGCTCTGACATACTTTTCTGTCACTCCAGACTTCCTCATGCAATACCACAGCTCTTCTCTGGGCACCCTGTCATACGCTTTCTCCAGATCTACAAAGACACAATGCAATTCCTTCTGACCTTCTCTGTATTTCTCTATCAGCACTCTTAAAGCAAACACTGCATCTGTTGTACTCTTTTTTTTTTGCATGAAGCCATACTGCTGCTCACAAATGTTCACTTCTGCTCTTAGTCTTGCTCCAACTACTCTTTCCCAGAGTTTCATTGTATGGCTCATCAACTTTATTCCTCTGTAATTAGTACAACTCTGCACATCTCCTTTGTTCTTAAAAATGGGCACGAGTACACTTTGTCTCCATTCTTCAGGAATCTGTTCACCATCTAAGATCTTGTTGAATAACCCAGTCAGGAACACCACCGCCACCTCTCCAAGACATTTCCATACCTCGATTGGTAAATCATCAGGCCCGAGTGCCTTTCCCCCCTTAATCCTCTTCAGCGCCCTCCTCACTTCATCCTTGCTAATGCTAGCTACGTCTTGGTCCACAACAGTCACGTTTTCTACTCTTTGTTCCTTCTCATTTTCCTCATTCATCAATTCTTCAAAGTACTCTTTCCATCTTGCCATCACACTACTGGCACCTGTCAATACATTGCCATCTCTATCCTTAATTACCCGAACCTGCTGCAGGTCCTTACCATCTTTGTCTCTCTGTCTCGCCAGCCTGTAAAGATCAGGCTCACCTTCCTTGCTGTCCAGCCGAGCATACAAGTCATCATAGGCCTCTTGTTTGGCCTTTGCCACCTTTATTTTAACCGTGCGCTGCATCTCCTTGTACTGCTGTCAACTCTCGTCCGTCCTCTCAGTGTCCCACTTCTTCTTTGCTAACCTCTTTCTCTGTATACACTCCGGCACCTCCCCATTCCACCACCAAGTCTCCTTATCTACCTTTCTTCCACTCGATACACCAAGTACTTTCCGACCTGTGTCTCTGATTATGTTCACTGTAGTTTGCCAATCATCTGGAAGGACCTCTTGCCCACCCAGTGCTTGTCTTACCTCCTTCCTAAATGTCATGCAACACTCTTCCTTTTTCAACTTCCACCATTTTGTCCTCACTTCAGCCTTTGGTTTCTTCATCTTCCTCACTGCCAGCGTCATCCTACACACCACCAACCTATGCTGTCTGGCTACACTCTCACCAACCACTACTTTGCAGTCACTGATTTCCTTTAGATGGCGCCGTTGACACAAAATGTAGTCTACCTGTGTACTTCTGCCTCCATTCTTATAGGTCACCCTATGTTCCTGTCTCTTCTGGGAGAAAGTATTCACAATAGCCATTTGCATTCTCTTAGCAAAGTCAACCACCATCTGTCCTTCAGCGTTCCTCATCTGGAGTCCAAACCTGCCCATCACCTCCTCATCATCTTTGTTTCCTGCGCCAACATGTCCATTGAAGTCTCCACCAATTACAACCCTCTCACTTCTCGGGATGTTCTGTATGACTTCATCAAAGTCCAACCAAAATTTCTCCTTCTCCACCAGCTCACATCCTACTTGTGGGGCATACCCACAAACAACATTGAACATCACACCTTCAATTTCTAGCTTCAGACTCATCATTCTGATACTCTTTTTACTTCTAAGACATTCCTAACAAACTCCTCTTTTAAGATAACCCCAACTCCATTTCTCTTTCTGTCTTCACCATGATAGAACAACTTAAACCCTGACCCCAAGCTTCTAGCCTTGCTTCCTTTCCACCTGGTCTCCTGGACACACAGTATGTCTACCTTCCTTCTCTGCATCATGTCAACCAGCTCTCTACCTTCACCTGTCATTGTTCCTACATTCAAAGCTCCTACTCTTAGTTCTATACTCTTGGTGTTCCATCTCTCTCTTTTCCTCTGGGCACATATATAAGTGCCTTGCACGCTGGGCCTGAGAGACAGTAATTTCATCTGTGCTGTATAATGGGTTTATTTTGATCGTTCGTCCCTGATTCATTGCTTCTACGGGCTTTGATTGTTTGATTGTTAAATCATCAGGAAGCCAGGTGTTGAACAGAAAGTTGGTTTAATCTTGAAGAGAGCGGAGACATCGCTGTGTCGGCCAAGAGGAGGCATGAAGAGAGAGAGCGAAGAACTGGGAGAGCATTTATATATGGCGCACAGGGTGTGACGTGATAGTATGTGACGTAATGTAGATGTGACATCATGTAAGGGAAGGCAGGATATGACATATCAGGAAGTCCAAAACGTAAACAAAGATTAGAAAGCGATGTTTAAAGATGTTCGTATAGCGAATTACCCCAACACTGTATGTCATGCATATTAGCATATTTGACAATAACACATTGACTTTGATAGCGGTCGGTCTTTTAATAAACAAAAACGTAGCAAATGTCACATACATACAGGAGCTGTTGTCCCACCACAACTCAATGCTCATGCTTACTCCACCCAGACTGCTAGTGGACTCATTAGTTGTAAGGTCCTCCCTTCTCTCCGTGATGTCAAGCTTCCCCGACAAGGTTGGTTTGAGGGTTGCCTCAAACATTCACAACATAAGCACCGGACGTTACAATAGTAATAATGGATGTTATGACATAAATACAAGGAGGCCATGGCTTAGGACAGGGGTCGGGAACCTTTTTGACTAAGAGAGGCATAAAAGTAAATTATTTAGAAATGTTTTTCAGTGAGAGCCACACACACGCACGCACAAAAACACGCATGCACGTGCGGCCACTTTTCAACAAAATGTCACAATGTATTATTTAAAATAACTTTGTGACAGTACTCACCGTTAACATGAATGGTTTTCCATTCCTCATGATTGGTAAAAATCCAGCCAAACGATAGGAATGAAAGTCAACTTGCCGGGTCCACAGGCGAAGTTACTGCTAGCTAGCCTGCCCACGGCTCATTAGCTTCCACACTTGCTATCTGCAATATACTTCTCGCAGAAGTATATTGATGCTAATGTTAACATGGGGCGTGTTAAAATATCACTGACATTCGACTATTTCATCGACGTTATTGTTTAATTGCTAATTAGAATCGCGAATCCTCCGGTGCATTCAAGCTGGAGTGTACTCGTGATTTTTTTTACTCGTTGGGCTCATTTAAAGGGGCGTTTACCTGTTTCAACATGACGGCCAGTATCATCCAATCAAAATTGCACTTTCCGCCAACCTAGGTCAGTGTCATCCAATCAAAATTGCGCTTTCCGCCAACTGCAGCCCCAAGAGGAAATGAACGGCGAAAAAGCGAGAATATGTATTTAATTTTATCGGCGAGCCATATGCAATCATCAAAAGAGCCATCTATGGCTAGCGAGCCATAGGTTCCCAACCCCTGCCCTAAGGGATAGTTTGGTGTCATTAGTCACGTGAAAACATCGAGTAAATAAAGCCTTTGTGTAAAGCTTTGTTGCGAAGTATGGTAGCAATGGTGGACTTAGCATATCCGCTAAGACGCTAAATCAGACAAACGCACACCTCGTTCGTGTTTCTCAATGATCTCCTTCTTCTCCTCGACTGTAATTTTGTTTAGTGTCTTCTTCAGCTGAACACGAGCCTATGGTGGGGTCTTTTTCGCTCCCATAACAGCAAAAGTATCGTTGAAGACAATCGTCGTGTGTATTCAGATAAAGGGGTGTGAAAAGGTAGGCCGGCTGGGGCGCTGTACGGTCGTGTGCTTTGGTGTTCTTCCGCCGAAGATTACTCCGCCAGCCGTGGTGGGGGGGCGCTCCATGTGTATCCAGAAAAGTAGTGCTTATGCCAAGGTTTAATTTTCATAAATTTAACGTTCGTAAACCGCAAATTTCGTAAGGCAAGGTACTCGTAAACCGAGGCCCCACTGTATTGTCATTGGAGCAATTTGGAAATGGAGTATGTTAAAAATCTGAGCAAGGCTTTGAATGTACAGTTGCTGACTATCAAGTAACATTAAATAATCGACCCAACAATAAATTTCTCCTGGGAATTAGACATACCTGTACGGGTAATCTGAAATATTCACAGTGCTGCCTTGAAATTGTTAACTCACTTGAAATATTCCACAAATCATGTGCGTTTGTATACACGCGTTAGCATTAGCTTGTGGCGCGATGAACACCTTGACAACACAGGAACCTACGCAAGGATCCTGTTTGTGGACTACAGCTCTGCGTTCAATACCATCATCCCAGAACTCCTCATCCCCAAACTTCTCCAGCTTGGTGTGTCCCCCACGATATGCCAGTGGACCCTCAGCTTCCTGACAGGACGGACACAACAGGTCAGACTGGGAAATATATCATCCACAACACGAACCACGAGCACTGGAGCCCCGCAGGGATGCGTCCTCTCTCCATTGCTCTTCTCTCTCTACACGAACGACTGCACCTCAACGCACCCAGCTGTCAAATTCATAAAGTTCGCAGACGACACCACGGTCATCGGTCTCATCAAAGACGGCGACGAGTCTGCGTACCGACAACAAGTGGAGCGGCTGGAGCTCTGGTGCAGCCGTCACAACCTGGAGCTGAACACGCTCAAGACAGTTGAGATGATCGTGGACTTCAGGAAACATCCATCACCACAGCTACCCCTCACACTATCCAACTGCCTTGTGTCAACCGTTGAGTCCTTCAAGTTCCTGGGAATCACAGTCTCCCAGGACATGAAGTGGGAGGTCAACACCAACTCTATCCTGAAAAAGGCCCAACAGAGAATGTACTTCCTGAGGCTGCTAAAGAAGCATGGCCTGCCACAGGAGGTGCTGCAACATTTCTACACGGCTGCCATCACCGTTTGGTTCGGGGCCGCCACAAAAATGGACAAAATCCGACTTCAACGGACAGTGAGGACGGCGGAAAAAAATCATTGGCACCGCCCTACCCACTCTCGAGGACTTGCACACTGCAAGAATCCAAACTAGGGCGCGGAAAATCCTACTGGACCCTCCGCACCCTGCCCACCACCTTTTCCAGCTACTCCCCTCAGGCAGGCGCTACCGATCAATGCGCACCAAATCCAGCAGACATTTAAACAGCTTCTTCCCCCAAGCCATTAACTCTTTGAACTCTTTGAACTCTTTCAACAGTAGCCAAAATGGAACTGTATAGTGCCACTTAGCAGTTTTTTTTGACGACGATACTAGTGCAGCGTGTTCTACCGGAAACAAATTCCTTGTGTGTTCTACATACTTGGCAATAAAGATGATTCTGATTCTGATTCTGGTGTTGTCTGGTGGTGGTGGTGTTTATCCTGCCAGATAAAGCTATGGGCTGTTTTCGTATCCGCCTCAGTGACAGAGCCATCGGCTACATCCTTTCCTACAAGTAAGAAGTGGAAGCTAAAGATACTAAACACATAGACTATGAGAGAATTTAGTGAGTTTAGTTAAGAGGTGTAACATGCAAACAAGTGTTGCTAGGTGACTGCATGTAAGACACGTACCTCATATTTCCATTTATATAAAGATAGCTATGGCGTTGCTCCCATTTTTGCAGCAGCAAAAGCTTTCTTGAGATGAGATGTTATTTCTGATGTTAATTCTTTGTCAACCCATTGTCCACAGACTAGCACTGCATAATAGTAGTACTAATTTGAGCAAGAAAAATAAGTCGTCCATTTCCTCGACAGGGGCCTTGACAGGTGCCGTCACTGTGTTATAACCCAAAACTAAAAATGACTTTTTTTTCGCATCAGGTGACTGGCAAACCGTTTCCTGCATCAGTGATCTTATAGATCATTATAAAGTAAACCTAATCCAGCCATTGGGAGAGTACCTGGGAATCAGGTATTCTGAGGTGAGGTTTTTGAGACTAACCTTTAGTGCTCTAAAATGTGAGTGAATATTTGAAGTTGTTTACCATTCCACTGCAGGATTATATTGAAATCATGAAATAAAAGGACAGCCAAACATTGCCACTAGGAGGAAAATACAACATTACATTTTTGACAAGCAATTGCCACAGTGGAAAACTGGTACTCGTAACAGTTCAGTACCTGTTGTAGTCTGGTTGTGTATAGTGAAACAAGTTTGCTTTTAAGTAGCCCTAAAGCAGTGGTGTCAAACTGTAGTCCTCGAGGGTCGCCGTCCTACATGTTTTCCAAGTCTCCCATTGCAACGCACTAGTGATGTGTCATTCGCGAACGAGCCGGTTCTTAAAGCCGGATCTCTTAAGTGAATGAAGAGAGCCGGTGCCTAACAAGGAGCTGGAAATGGGAGCCGACATTTTTTTGTCCTCTATTCCCCGCCCCCAATCTTCGGTTAAAGCTGCACGTGATTGGTCGGTATCCGTGGTAGAGGAAGGAGGAGAGAATTACAGACACACGCAGCAGTGAGGAGAAAGGGGGAGGGTAGACAGGTGGACAAATTATTATATATTTTACTACTTGGTATGATGGCCTGATTAATATGAAAAGCAAATTAGTGACAGCTGATCATCAGAACAGAATAACCACAGGGAAAGTTAGTGGATGCTCTCTGTGCACATATAAATCAAGCCATATAAATAAAAATATTTGATATAGTGTATTTTTTACTTGAGTAATTCGTTTTTCACATAATTTTACATGATTTTTGTTAGTTCGTTAATTTAAGCAACAACAACAACAACAACAACAAAAACAACAAACAGAGGAGCCATTTGGGAGCCATAAGAGCCGGTTCTTCTCAGTGAGCCGAGCCAAAAGATCCGGCTCTCTGAAAAGAGCCGGAATTCCCATCACTACAACGCACCTGATTCAAGGGAACGGGCTCATGTCAGACTTCCACAGACCTTGCTGATGATCTGATCATTAGAATCAGGTGTGTCCATTGAGCCTGTTCCCTTCAATCAGGTACGTTGCAACAGGGAGACTTGGACGACAGCAGGCCTCTAGGACCGGAGTTTGACACCCCTGCCCTAAAGAGTCGATAACAGTGGTTGTTGTTCTTTCCAGGCAAACACGGGTGAAGTGTATGATGTGGTGAATTACAACAGCAAAGGGGAATCGGGAGAAAGTGTCCGTGCTCTGCAGGACCGTTGGAACCTGAATAACAAGAGCAGTGCTGGAAACAATCAAATGATCTGGGAACAAACAGATGGCGTACGCACCACTGTTCAGCCACTGTGACAGGTTGTAAATGATCGTATTTCCTATTTTGGTTACATTCGCGTAGTTCTATTGGTTTACATATGATATATATCGAAAATGTTTATTTAAACATGGAACGCCTGCTTCGGTTCGTGTTTCGTGTCGGACCGATTTAGATCGTTGGACCGGAAATTGTTGTGCGCGTACGTTTGCATTCGATCGGGGCATTCGAAGTAAACCACTGTTGAGTCAAGACGTATCACATTGCTTGTCTTGTGGTTTTTTTCTGGATCCCACAACACCGTATCTCCCTTACTATAGTGGAGAGCGCAACACCACCTTCATTGCCGCCGAAATTCAAAAACAAAAAACTGACTACAAGCCTATCTGTCATATTGTCTTTGCGTTGTCATGTTATTTATTCAGTTTTTTTTTGTTCTTTTTACTTCAAGATGGCGCCGCGAGTGGCTGTCTTTCCAGCAGCCCATGTATTTTGTTTTTCTACTTTCATTCCTTTCATCACTTTGCTGCTGTGAAATGTAAATTTCTCCACTGCGAGACTAATAAATGCAAATCCATCCATCCAACCATCCATCCATCCATCCAACCATCCATCCATCCACCAATCCATCAGTAGATTCCATGTCCTTTTCTCAGGTATGAAACAGTGACGCACTGTAAATGCTGGCGGATCCTGATTATTGGGTCAGTGCAAGGTTTTCTGTGTGTGTTAGCAAATTTGGTCGATCAATTTTTTGCCAAGGGTGGCCCGGTAGCCGAATGGTTAGCACACCGGCTTCACAGTGCAGACAGAGGTCGCCGGTTTGCGTCCCGGTCCAGCCTCCCTGTGTGGAGTTTGCATGTTCTCCCCGGACCCGCGTGGGTTTTCTCCGGGTCCTCCGGTTTCCTCCCACACTTCAAAAACATGCATGGCAGGCAGATTGACCACTCCAAATTGTCCCTAGGTGTGAGTGTGTGAGTGACTGTTGTTCGTCTTTGTGTGCCCTGCGATTGGCTGGCAACCAATTCAGGGTGTACCTCGCCTCGTGCCCGAAGACAGCTGAGATAGGCTCCAGCACCCCTCGCCACCCTAATGAGGAATAAGCGATGGATGGATGGAATTTTTGCCAAGTTCCACTAAAGAAGGCTTTTGATGAATGTACTCAGTATCATTTTGTCAATTGGTTGAGCGAAATAAATTCATCTGAATCAAAATACATTTTTCAGGTTGACAATAAAGCTACTTACAAAATAGACATTTTCCAGATTCTTTATTTTGTCCTGCGATTTGATAGCGTACAAGCGAGTAAATTAAACATACGGTGTTGATTGTTTCAATGTGTTTTTTTTTCAGTTTAGCAGGCAGGCACATGGCCAATTTGGAAAGTCAGTCTAAACTTGCACAGACCCCGTTTGACACTACCACCGGATAGACAGCTCTGCTCTAACAACATTTATTCATTCATAAATATGTGAACAGTAGGTATTAAAATCCACTGAATGCGTTATATTTTTTAAACCATCCCAACTGTGCGGCACAGCTATTGTTATCCAACTACAGTGCAACTGTGCTTTCTCCATTTTGAGACTTTCGTATGTGACTAGCAAATCACATCTATATCGCAAGTAAAGAAAACGCTTGGCAGCCTTCCCACTCACAGAAATGACTAGCATTGATTCGAAACTGCTGTCGCCCCGTTGCACTGTGCAAGCCCGAAGCTGATTTCAAATGCAAATCACAACAAAGAAACTTCTTATTTCAGTGTCAGCATGTTGAATTGACATGATTTCTTCCAGACTCCTGCTGTTCCAAAAAGAGGTGTTTCACTGCCATTCTCCCTGAGTGGATCTTTTTCTGGTACATCACAACGAAGCAATACTCAGAAGATCACAAACAGGGCAAAAAAAAAACCCACACACTTTGTCACCAGTCATCTTCATATTTATACACTGACACAAGCTATCCTGCGGACCAGGTGGCTCACTCTCAACAGACTCAGGGTGGCAGAAGCAAGTCTGTGCCAGTGATCAACAAAAACAAACAAAATCAACAAAAAGAGACATACTCAAACCAGTCTAAGATTCCATCACTCACAGTCTCAGCATCTCAAATCCATGCTCCTGCCAAGACGGTGATATGCAACACATATTTGCTTCATGACCCCACCAAGTCTTCACCGCTGAGCCACCTGTGGTCAGAAGAGCAGAGGTATGACCTGGAATTGTTTAAG
This sequence comes from Hippocampus bargibanti, assembly GCF_051943395.1. Classification (NCBI taxonomy): domain Eukaryota; kingdom Metazoa; phylum Chordata; class Actinopteri; order Syngnathiformes; family Syngnathidae; genus Hippocampus; species Hippocampus bargibanti. The sequence goes on along the minus strand of NC_142736.1, from coordinate 9,675,012 downwards.
TCCAACCCGTTATACCAGACCTCTGAAAGGTCTGAAAAGGGTTCAGCCTCTCAGAGAGCCATCATGTATGCGGAGATTGAGCAGAAGCCAGCAGTCATCAGTTTCCCTGACAGCACCTATGAACTGGTATCCAGCAAAGCCATAGAAAACCAGGCAAATACTTACGAGTGTCTTGATGACATAAAGACCAAGATGCCAAAATCTACATGGGGAAAAATGTGAGTCGCTTATAAAAAGCTGATATGTTGACCATATTTTCATGTTTCACTGTTTATGTTTTTTTTTTCTTTCCAAGACAAGACATGGATGAAATGTCTCCCCGATTACATGAAGAAATAAAGGGTAATGATTAACTTTGGGAGTGAAAATACAGATTTAGACAAAACCATATTAACACAAAAACAAGAACACTGTGTTTATCTCACAATAAATTGTTTCCTGTTCAAACATTGTATGTCAATTACAGTCAATAAATGTGAACTTTTATTGTACCATTCATTGCCTCTCACACTTTGCAATAGGGGAGCACGTGATGCAAGATATTTTATATGATCAGTCATCTGTCAATTTAACTTCCCGCTGGTCATCCTTCAAGGTCATAGATGAATTGGATTCTATGCCCGGCTCACTTGGGGTGAGAGGTAAATCTTGGGGCACCCGACAAATCGCACGGCACTAACAACTGTTCACACACACATATTCATACCCATAGACAAATGAGAGCAGAGGTTTCCAAACTCAGCCCTCAAGAGCTGCTCTTCTGCCTGCTTTCGATTTGTCCCTCCTGCAAGACACCCGATTCAAATGATCAGGATTTGTTAGGAGCTTCTTCACGACTTGCTGATGCGCTGATCATTTGTAGTTATTTGTACAAGAATCAAAGCTAGATATTTACACATCTTCAGTCCAAAATGTCACTTTATGACAGTTAAGTTTATATAAAAAGTCTCAAAAGCCTAGTTTATACTTTCACAACAACATTCATCAAAACATACTTGTGATTTTCAAGGTTCACACATTTTATTTAGTACCATATTTCCAACAATGCACTGCACCACGAATCCGAATCTGAAGCACTGACCAATACACTATCAGCTCCTACTATTGATCGCTAGGAGTGATAGAGCTTTTATTGTCCAACGAGGCACACGAAGAAGAAATTGCGGAAGTTCGTCTTCCAAACAGATTCCATTTGCGCAAACTAAGACCAACTAGATCGTTTCTTACCATTAAAACAAAGTCAATATCAGGCTGACTATTACCCAATAAGATAATGGGGACCAGAGATGACGAATATGATTATTTGTTCAAAGGTAAAATGACTTTTTGTCGTGTATTGTCCCTTGCGTCTGTTAGCTGTTAGGCTAAACTTAGCCGACACTACCTTTGTGCAGTGATTGCTTTTCGTCGAGCTTCTCGGAAAATGTCAGCGATTTTAATTAATTCAAACTACACAAAGGGGGTATCTGCTAATAGCAGGTATTGTGAAAAGAAAAACAAAATTGGAACTTCGTTTGTGATTTTAAAATGCCGGGCCTTTCGATACTGCTGGGTGCGGACTAGCGGACACGCCTTACGTTTACCGTTATCACGTTATCTTTACGTACGAGCAATTCCACGCGCTTTATTCGTGCATATCAATATTAAATAAGATAAATATGGACATTGTAGATGAAATGCAGAATGTGCACCACGTAACGAGTCTTGAGTCTAAAAACAATGAATAGTTTGTTACAACATTCTATTCGATTTCAAGTAGGTCATCTAAACACAACAGGAAGGAGCGTTTCATAAACGCTTTCAATCAATTGGGATACGAATTAACCCAATACATGACAAAATAATTGAAAATAATTTAATCACGAATGTGCCTGTTTCGAATAACAGTCTGAACTGACTAATATTTTCATTAATGACACGTAAACAACGTTCAACCCAAATCCACAATTTCACAAAGAGAGTCCTTGTTAGTCCGACTCCATTTCAAGATATGACTGGGTTGGTTGGTGTTTGAATTCCACAAGATCCATTACATTTAATATGCAAACTACACTCACTGGCTCCACCGGCACAATGTAATACTATATTCTGCTGTATATACAATCCTAATTATAAAGAAAGCTCCATATTAATGAACACCATATAGCTTTGTTTATTCATTTTTTAACATGTTATCATTCATAGTGTTTTGATAATCTTCAGCTTCAAGAGGGGCACTCCAGAAAGTCCAACTCTGATCGGGTGATGCACTAGTACACCACAGTAAACAACCATAGTTTACTTTTCTCTCAATCAAAAATTGAGCATTCATATTTTCATGAAGGCATAATCAGAGAGTACTGAATGAGGTTGCATTGCGCCAGTGCACCCCACCCACACCTGCTATGTTTTTATTGAAACAATGGATCCACAGAGGCAGAATTAATCCATGTTTTCTGAATTACAGTGGTCCTCATTGGTGACTCAGGTGTGGGAAAGAGTAACCTGCTATCACGTTTTACTCGCAATGAATTCAACCTGGAAAGTAAGAGCACCATTGGAGTCGAATTCGCCACGCGCAGCATTCAAGTGGATGGGAAAACGGTGAAGGCCCAGATCTGGGATACAGCTGGGCAGGAGCGCTACCGTGCCATCACTTCAGCGTGAGTACTGTCTGTGTTGAAAATACACTCAAGGAAGCCTCAGGAACCAGGAAAGCCAATTTTGTATGGGCCTGTTCCAGGCACAATCATTCAAGTAGGCTGTTGAAATGCAGTCCTATTTGGTCAAGCATATGTGTAACCACAGCATACAGTGCCTTGCAAAAGTATCCGGACCCCTTGAACCTTGCAACCTTTCGCTACATTTCAGGCTTCAAACATAAAGATATAATTTTTTTTGTCAAGAATCAACAAGTGGGACACAATCGTGAAGTGGAACAAAATGTATTTGATAATTTAAACTTTTTTCACAAATAAAAAACTAAAAAGTGGGGCGTGCGATATTATTCGGCCCTCTTGCCTTAATACTTTGTAGCGCCACCTTTTCTTCCAATTACAGATGCAAGTCGCTTAGGGTATATTTCTATCAGTTTTGCACATCGAGAGACTGACATTCTTGTCCATTCTTCCTTGCAAAACAGCTTGAGCTCAGTGAGGTTGGATGGTTTGTGAGTGTTTGTGAAGAGCAGTCTTCAGCTCTTTCCCCATGTTCTTAATTGGATTCAGGTCTGGACTTTGACTTGGCCATTCTAACACCTGGATACATTTATTTTTGAACCATTTCATTGTAGATTTGGCTTTATGTTTTGGATCATTGTCCTGTTGGAAGATAAATCTCCGTCCCAGTCTCAGGTCTTGTGCAGATACCAACAGGTTTTCTTCCAGAATGTTCCTGTATTTGGCTCCATCCATCTTCCCGTCAATTTTAACCATCTTCCCTGTCCCTGCTGAAGAAAAGTAGGCCCAAACCGTGATGCTGCCACCACCATATTTGACAGTGGGGATGGCGTGTTCAGGGTGATGAGCTGTGTTGCTTTTACACCAAGTATATCGTTTTGCATTGTGGCCAAAAATTTCAATTTTGGTTTCATCTGACCAGAGTACCTTCTTCCACATGTTTGGTGTGTCTCCCGGGTGGCTTGTGGCAAACTTTAAACACGACTTTTTGTGGATATCTTTGAGAAATAGCTTTCTTCTTGCCACTCTTCCATAAAGGCCAGATTTGTGCAGTGTACGACTGATTGTTGTCCTTTGGACAAACTCTCCCACCTCAGCTGTAGATCTCTGCAGTTCATCCAGACTGATCATGGGCCTCTTGGCTGCATCTCTGATCAGTTTTCTCCTTGTTTGAGAAGAAAGTTTGGAGTTTGGTAGATTTGCTGTGGTCTGATGCTCCTTCCATTTCAATATGATGGCTTGCACAGTGCTCCTTGAGATGTTTAAAGCTAGGGTAATCTTTTTGTATCAAAATTAGGCTTTAAACTTCTCCACAACAGTATCTCAGACCTGCCTGGTGTGTTCCTTGGTTTTCATGATGCTCTGTGCACTTCAAACAGAACCCTTAGACCACGGGTGCTCACACTTTTTCATCATGCGAGCTACTTTTGAAATACCAAGTCAAAATGATCGACACATTATATTTATTGAGAAATATATCTAGGATTCTTCGATGAGAAGGTGTCTTCAGCCGTCATCTGTACTTTTTTTGGGATAGGAGGTGAAAAGTCCGACACCTTAAAAAAAAAAAGTACAGATGACGGCTGAAGAAACCTTCTCATCGATGGACCACTCCTGTACGACTGAGAGCTTACACAGACGTAGGTCATGAGCCTCCTCCCATTCCATATGAAAAGAATACATTTTTTCTTCTGACATGTTCCAGCTCCCCCACTTATTTTTATACCATATTTTACATTTCTTCTTTTCCTTTTGGGTTTTCCCCTCAAGGGGTCGCCACAGCAAATCAGTGTCCTCTATCTCGAGAGGTTTGAGCCGCATGTTTGTTTTGGCCAAGCTTTTACGTCTGATGCCCTCCCTGACACAACCCTCTGTATTTATCCGGGCTTGGGACCGGCACAAGAAGACATATGTCCCTTTGTGGCTACAGAACAAGCAACTCGCTCAGTAAAAGGCTCCAAAACACAAAATGCCATATTTTACGTTTAATAGGAAAAAAAAACGAGTGAAAAATTAGCATGCAACTGATGACTACCTTGTTAACTTTATGTTGTATGAGCACGCAGTGTACCTAATAATGAGATGTCATCCGATTGGTTGTCCGGTGTGTCAATCAAGTGAAGGGATGGCTGATAAGCTGACGTCATGTTTTTTTTAAACAACTCAACTTTATTTGTATAGCGTCAGTTCATGACAATGTGACATTACCTTGTCATGTGATCTACCAATCGTACCTTGGAGATCGACTGGTCGATCACGATCGACGAATTGAGCACCCCTGCCTTATACTATCACAGAGCAGGTGCATTTATACGGATGTATTCTCACAGTACTTTTTAGACACTTTAAGTCATTTTTATTGGTGTTTTGCATTTGACTAAAAATATACTGCGTGTTTTGGTTATTTTAGATGCTATAAAACGTTTTTCTGATGTCAGTTAGGAAACAAAAAAGTGACGTCGGTTGTCCTTTAAGTGTTGCCGATTTGTCACAGTCTTGTTGCAGGCGCACTCTAAATATTTTATTTGCTTTTCGGAGCTGAGTGTACCACATAGTGTGTGGCTGCAACAGTTTCAAAATCATTCAAAGTAGTAACCTGAAGGTGAAGAAGCTTGGTATATGTTATCTTCTTTTTGTCACATCGTCAATCTCAATACAAGTTTCAGCAATAACTTAAGTTTTGGAAAGGATTTTCAATCCGCCGTACTTCCAGTGACATGAGTCAGTATGCTGAAATCAGGTTATCAAATGGTCTTAAATCACTGGCTTTGTTAGCGTCAATTGGCTCTGATGAAAATTGATGGCGGGGTGTTATGTCTAAATGGAAATCGCAGGTACTACCGTGGTGCAGTGGGCGCACTCCTGGTCTATGACATTGCCAAGCATCTAACTTACGAGAATGTGGAGCGCTGGCTGAAGGAGCTCAGAGATCATGCTGACAGCAACATTGTGATAATGCTGGTGGGCAACAAGAGCGACCTGCGTCACCTCCGGGCTGTTCCAACTGACGAGGCCCGGGCTTTTGCTGGTAAACCTGAGTTCATTTATTCTTGTTTAAGGAAACCAGGCAAATTAAAACGTTGCATTTGTTTTTTACATGCTTTTTATATGTTCTCCTCACGTGTATGACTTCATATATGGCATGCATTTTTGTTGTATGGCATGAGCCAGGTTGATTTTTTTTTCATCTTTCTCCATGCCCTTTACAAGATCAATTTGAAACACACTGAATATTTTGCTGAAGGACACAAGTGTGTCATGAGAGGAAATTCAGCCATTTCAATACTTGAGGTAAATTTGGGCTTTCAGTCTTATCAGCATCAGAAACCTTTAATAGTCCCGCGGACCGGTATCGGTCCGTGGGTCATTTGGTACCAGGCCGCGCAGAAAGAATAAATGATTTACATAAAATGAAAAATGAAAAATGACCAGATTACATCCAACTCTTGACGCATGTCAAAACGCTTGTCGAGGTCACATGATGCATACCGCTAAAATTAGCCCACCGTAAGCTAGAAAATGTAAAAGTAAAAAAAACAAACGTCTTTGGAAAGTTTACTTATTCCGTGAAAATATTGTCTGACATTAAACCGGTCCGTGGCGCAAAAAAGGTTGGGGACCACTGCTATTTACAATACAAGAGTCCAGGTTTTTATTTAATTTTTTTCCATTTACGTGTGATAATTAAGAATCCTGACAGCAGTCGGGAGGAACGAGCGGCGGTACCTCTCCCTGCAGCGTGGGTGTAACAGTCTCTGGCTGTAGGTGCTACCCAGTGCAGTCAGGGTGGGCAGGAGGAGGTGAGAGGGGCTGTCCGTCATAGCTTTTAGTTTAGCTAGCATCCGTCTGTTGCCCACCTCCTCCAGAGAGTCCAGCGAGCAGCTCAGGACAGAACTGACCAAGACAGAACTTTTTTCAAGATGGCGCCTGAGGAGGCAGCGTCAGCAAGTGCTCTCATGAGCCTTGCTTTTTTTGTGTCTTCTTTGGTCACTTCCGGATTGAGTGTACGCTGACGAATGACTTAAAATGTCCCAAAACTGCCACAAATGAGGTCGGAACTGGGCAGATTGAGAAAGTCCCGCCCCCTTGTTCGTGACGTCACTATTGGTCACACACTGCCTTGCTCCCGAATTAAAACAAGGGCTTCAGAGAGTTCACATTCGGAGAAGATGCTTTCTTCTTACTCATCCAGTTATGAATATGGTTCAAATAGTTCTGAAGTGGAAAGCATATCCATCCATCCATGCATCCATCTTCTGCCGCTTATCTGAGATCGGGTCGCGGGGGCAGCAGCTTCAGTAGGGAAGCCCAGACTTCCCTCTCCCAGCCACTTCTTCTAGCTCGTCCTGGCAGATCCCGAGGCGTTCCCAGGCCAGCTAGGAGACATTGTCTCTCCAGCGTGTCCTGGGTCGTCCCCGGGGTCTCCTGCCACTGGGGCATCCTCGGAACACCTCACCTGGGAGGCGTCCTCGGGGCATCCTAATCAGATGCCTGAGCCACCTCATCTGGCTCAACTCGATGTGGAGGAGAAGCGGCTCGACTTTGAGCCCCTCCCGGATGACCGAGCTTCTCACCTTATCTCTAAGGGAGAGCCCGGACACCCTACGGAGAAAGCTCATTTCGGCTGCTTGCATCCGGGATCGAACACAACCCATAGCTCGTGACCATAGATGAGGGTTAGGACGTAGATCGACCGGTAGATTGAGAGCTTTGCTTTTTGGCTCAGCTCCTTCTTCACCACGATCGGTACAAAGTCCGCATCACAGCAGACGCCGCACCGATCCGCCTGTCGAGCTCTAGCTCCCTTACACCCTCATTCGTGAACAAGACTCCCAGATACTTAAACTCCTCCACTTGAGGCAAAATCTCCTCCCCGACCCGGAGAGGGCACTCCACCCTTTTCCGACTGAGAACCATTGTCTCAGATTTGGAGGTGCTGGTTCTCATCCTCGCCGCTTTATATTCGGCTGCGAAACGCTCAAGAGAGAGTTGGAGAGCTCCACTTGAAGGCCCCAACAGTACCACATCATCTGCAAAAAGCAGAGATGCAATACTGAGGCCACCAAAACGAAAACCTTCAACGCTTTGGCTGCGCCTAGAAATTCTTTCCATTAAGGTTATGAACAGAATCGGTGACAAAGGGCAGCCTTGGCGGAGCCCAACCCTCACTGGGAACGATTCCGACTTATTGCCAGCAATGCGAACCAGACTCTGACATCGGTCGTATAGGGACCGAATGGCCCGTATCAGGTTTTCCTGTACCCCATACTCCCATGCACCCTCGAGGACCCTGCTAAGCTGGTCCACTGTTCTGCGGCCGGGACGAAAACCATACTGATCCTCCTCAATCTGAGGCTCGACTTTCCGACGGACCCACCCCTCTCGAACCCCTGAATACACTTTCCAGGGAGGTTGAGGAGTGTGATCCCTCTGTAGTTGGAACACACCCTTCGGTCCCCCTTTTAAAAAAGGGGGACCAACACCCTGGTCTGCCAATCTAGAGGCACTCTCCCCGATGACCACTCAATGTTGCAGAGGCGTGTCAGCCAGGACTGCCCCACAACATCCAGAGCCTTGAGCCACCGTGACTTCAGCCACAGAGATCAGAGAGCCCACCTCGGAGTACCCAGACACTGCTTCCTCCAAGGAAGGCGTGTTGATGAAGTTGAGGTCTTCGAAGTACTCCGGTCCCACCGGTCCACGACGTCTCGAGTCGAGGTCAGCAGCGCCCCATCCTCACTGTACACAGTGTTAGTGGTGCACTGCTTTCCCCTCCCGAGACGCCGGATGGTACACCAGAATTTCCTCGAAGCGGCCCGGAAGTCGGCTTCCATGGCCTCACCGAACTTTTCCCATGCCAGTGTTTTTGCCTCGCGACCACGGAGGCTGCATTCCGCTTGGCTAATCGATACCTGTCAGCTTTCTCAGGGGTCCCACAGGCTATATTGGCCCGGTAGGACTCCTTCAGCTTTACGGCATCCCTTACTACTGGTGTCCACCAGCGAGTATGGTACAGAACATGGTCCATTCGGACTCAATGTCCCCCACCTACCCCGGTACATGTGTAAAGTTGTGCCGGAGGTGGGAGTTGAAACTCCTTCTGACAGGGGATTCCGCCAGACGTTCCCAACAAACCCTCACAACACGTGTGGGTCTTCCAGGTCGGACTGGCATCTTCCCCCAACAACGGAGCCTACTCACCACCAGGTGGTGATCAGTTGGCAGCGCTGCCCCTCTCTTCACTCGAGTGTCCAAAACATGAGGCCGTAAATCCAATGATACAACTATAAAGTCAATCATCGAACTGCGACCAAGGGTGTCCTGGTGCCACGTGCGCATATGAATACCCTTATGTTTGAATAAAGTGTTTGTTATAGACAATCCGTGTCGAGCACAGAAGTCCAATAACAAAACACCACTCCTGTTCTGATTGGGGGGGGGGCATTCCTCCCAATCCCTGCAGGTCTCACTGTCATTGCGCACATGAGCATTGAAATCGCCCAGCAGAACAAGGGAGTCCCCAGGGGGAGTGCTCTCCAGCACACCCCCTAAGGTCTCCAAAAAGAATGGGTGCTGTTTGGTGCATATGCACAGACAACAGTCAGAACCCGCGGAGGGAGAGCGGAGGGAAGCAACCCTTTCGTCTACCGGGGTGAATCCCAACGTACAGGTGGCGTGCCAGGGGGCAATAAGTATGCGACACCTGCTCTACGCTTCTCACCGTGGGCAACTCCAGAGTGGAAGAGAGTCCAACCCCTTTCGAGAGGGCTGGTGTGGAGGCAAGCCCAACTATTTCTAATCTGAACTTTTCGACCTTGTGGAAAGCATAAATGTTTGCAATCGATTAAAGAAGTCCTTCCGTATCAATTCGAGCTGTCTGGACTCCAATGTAGTGCCCAGAAAATGCACAAATGTTCTCCATTTGACATGGCTCCATTTGAAATGGGCTGATTTGTCCGCTGGAAATCTGTGTAAACTTACATGTTCTTTAAGCCTTAAAACTACACATAAAATCCATTATTTTATTTATAATAAATGTGCTATGGTATTATAATTAAAGAAATAAACTGTACAATAAAATCATTCTATTTACCTTTGTGATGGTCGTTGATGGCTTGATGTAATGGAGTGGCCGGTTTCATCAGCATTAAACACTTGATGAGGAACGTAACCTTTTTCTTTCACTATCGTTCGTTATGGTACCGCAATTGGCTGCGACACACGATTCACTATTGTGTTATTTATGTAGTTTTCCTTCTAATTTCGCGATCAACACTGTGTTTTCAGACAAAAAAAGTACCCAAAATGCATTGTGTGTCGCTTTCTCGATCAGGGGCATTCCAAATGTGACGTCACTTCAGGCATAGTCATGAACTAGAAAACAAGACTTCAGCGCAAGTCTTAAAACGTAAAATATAGCTATATGCGGTGGAATCTTTGTAAAATGTGCTCAGTAGAAATCATTTGAAGTGATTTTACAAATCACCGTCATAATGTGTGAATTTTTTTCCTCTCCCACATACTGTTATGATCTCAATAACATTCACACAGAAATATATATATATATATATATATATATATATATATATATTTAGCCAAACGTATCCATAAATAAATGTGTGTGTGTGTGTGTGTGTGTGTGTGTGTGTATATATATATATATATATATACACACACACACACACACACACACACACACATATATATATATATATATATATATACACACACACACACACACACACACACATATATATATATATATATATATATATATATATATATATATATATATATATATATATATATATATATATATATATATATATATATATATATACACACACACACACACACACACACACACATTTATTTATTTATTTATTTATTTATTTTTGGATACTTGTGCTTATTGCACTTGTACTTCTGTTTTGCTGATGGTAAGATTTTTTGCCGTGTATTGCAATACATTTCAGTGTCTAGTAACCTGTTTGATTTGTCCTGCAGAGAAAAACGGTTTATCTTTCCTGGAGACATCAGCGCTGGATTCCACTAATGTTGAGACTGCCTTCCAGACCATTCTCACAGGTGTGCGCGTGTGTGCACACGTATTATGATGTGAATGCATCACTTGTGTGAAAACGCATGACAACATAAGTGTTCCACTCTGGTCCTCTGTGAATTTTCTTCAGCATGTTTTCCACCTCACCCTTTTGCGTCACACTTAGAATGAACAACTCATTATCAAGCCAGTTCAATTGAATCAGATGCGTTGAAAGAGGGAGATAATGTAAATCTTGCAGATCGCCGTGATCACAGGTGAGCATGATGTCACAAAAATAAACGGTCACCTTCTGTTCTCCTTTCCTCCAGAGATCTACCGCATCGTGTCCCAAAAGCAGATGTCGGAGCGGCAGGAGAGCGACATGTCCCCCAGCAACAATGTGGTCAACATCCAAGTGCAGCCCACTGAGAATAAACCAAAGATGCAGTGCTGTCAGAACATCTAACTTGGCCCTGGCTCCTCCCACCCCTGCTTCCAAAACCCCAATGCCACCCCCCTTCTTCCATTCTTCATCATCCCTTCAAGGCTCCAGGGCTGTATCTGAACTCGCCACTACTTTTAACCAATCTGTCATCCCTCAATCCTCCTCAACCATCTTCTACCCCCCACCCAACCCTTAATATGTCTCACTATATAAAGTTACAGTGTGGAGTTCCTTCCTTGCCCCAAGCTGTGCCACTCTGTCTTGAGGCTCGTAAAGACAGAAGGCCGCAGCCATTTCCTTCCACTTTAGAGTTCATTCCAGTTGTTGCGCTGACATGTCACAACAAAAAATGTCTTAATATATATATACATACTGTATATGAATGTGATTCTCCTCTTATGTCTTTATACTTTGTGCCCCGGATTATTTTTCCTGATTTTTTTCTCTACTGTATCAAATATCAACTCCTCGTGTGTGTGTGTGTGTGTGTGTGTGTGTATGTATGTGTGTGTGTGTGTGTGTGTGTGTGTGTGTGTGTGTGTGTGTGTGTGTGTGTGTGTGTGTGTGTGTGTGTGTGTGTGTGTGTATCTATATATGTACATACATACAGTGATACCTTGGTTTACGAACTTTTCGGTTTACAGACGTTACATTGATAAAAATTTTACCTTGGCATATGAACTTTTTTTGTACACGGAGCTGCCTCAATGAGTGATGTGTTGTTCGCGAACATGCTTTCTTCTCACAACAAAATGGCAGCCGACTGTTTTTGTCCTCTATCCCCCCCCTCTCGTCTTCGGTTAAAGCCAAGTGATTGGTCAAGAACGCAGCAGTGAGGGGACGGTGGTTTAAACATTAAAGAGACAGGCAGACGACAGCGAGAGTTTCAACTTTGACAGTTCAAAGGCAGTGTAGACTGCAAGGTTAAAATATCCCATCAATCAGGATCCACAAACAACCCGCACAAGCCATCAGTACACTTGATGCAAAAAGCTATCAACCCAGCTAAACAGAACACAACTGATGAGGAACTAGATAAAATTATCACAGAGAAAGCACCTACAAGGGATCATTCCTCAAGATGGTGAAAGAAGGTTACCTTCCTCATCAAGTGTTTAATGCTGATGAAACCGGCCACTCCATTCCATCAAGCCATCAACGACCATCACAAAGGTAAATAAAACGATTTAATTTGTACAGTTTATTTCTTTAATTATAATACCATTGCACATTTAAAGTAAGTAGAAAATTATGGTTTATGGGGACCTGGGAACTGATTATTCTCATTTTAATGGTTTCCCGTGGGAAATAAATTTTTGGGATACACACATTTCACCTTACACACTCGGTCTGTGAACCAATTAAGTTCGTAAGCCAAGGTATCAATATATATATATATATACACACACACACACAGTAATATATAAATGATAAAGCACATGAAAATTGCTCTGACGTTTAGTCCTCTTAATTGAGCTCCTGTCCTTGTATGCTCCCTCTTTGACACTTAGTGCAATGTACCGTACCACATGCTGGAGTGTCATGCCCTTTGATCCCATTGCTGTGAACATGACGTTAGTGAAATGTATGTTTAGCCGTCAGTCCTGCTTATGCTGTGAGAGGAGAGGCTCGCATCAAGCGTGCCACCTCCTCATGGGCCGGCCGTTACCATCGCGCCCCTAAAAGAAAGTAGTTTAGGGGCTGCTTTGCATGTCTTTGAAAAGATGGCCTTATGCGGTTGCTGCATGTTTTATTCTGCAAGAGACTCTGGGCTTTGCTGTGGAACTCGCAGCCGGTTTGAAGGTGTGCCACCTTGTTCATTGGTTGTCCATCATCATAGAGGCACTCGTACTTGCGGGATTGGGAACTTCAGCTTTGTATTGAGGAACAGAGCTTACGTTGGTCTCACAATTAACAACTATGCAGGAACCACCACGGAGCTGTCCCGTGTTGTTTTTCTTGAAAGCTTTTAAATCACATTGAGAGAAGTTAGCGATCGATGCATGTGACCACTGTTTGACTTGCTTGGTTAATCTGATAATGGTTTTTGTATATATTTTTTCCCTGCACTGAATTTTACTAGCATTAGTAAACAAGCCTAGTGTAGTTTTCACATCATTTCTCTCTGAAGTAACTTTTTTTTTCTTGGGGGGTTTAACTCCACATCTGAGTCTTAAAAACTTAATCCTGAATTGTTGGGTCAAAAATAGTCCAACTAAAAAAGTAAAATCAACAATGCTGAAAGGATACGATATGAGGATTAATCCACGTTCTTGGCTGCTGTTTTCTGGTCACAGTGCCTCTTTCACCATTCACCTTTGCACCCCCCTTCGTCTAACACAAACAAATGGTCCGTCCCCTCAAGGAATCTTTCCCCGTCACATGAAGCCTACTTTACACCAAGCTGCCTCTAACTTGAACAATGCATGGCTTTTGGGTGGGACTCCACGATAACCGCCTTCGGTTGCTGACATCAATGTCCATCACATCAGCTTGGTGTATGAGGATGATGAGCTGAGAAGTGTCAGTCCAGTACTCCAGAGTGTTCATTCAGCTTCTAGTCGTGCCCAGCGTTGTGGCAGGCATATTTACGACCTGCACTTGGTGTGCGTGCGTGTGTGTGTGTATTTGCGTGGGTGTCAGGGCAGAGAATGGATGGGTCGTTCTGGAGTGTGAGCCTGGCTGGCCGTACCAATGGCGGTTCGTCAAACAGTCAGCGCAGCCAACCAAACTTCTCTATACTCGCAAGCAAGCTAGCAATCTGATAATGAGCCAATGTGATTTCTTACCCCCAAAAAATATTCAAAATCATAATGCATTTTAGTTTTTTGTCTTTTGATTGAGTCTTTTTTTATCATTTGCCATTTTTCATGTTTTGAAATTCATAAACTATTTCCGGCATAACTGAAATGATGTCATTTCAATTATTATGAAGGGTTAAATGTGATAGGGGACTCGTGATGGTTTTATGTTTTGTACAGATTGATAAAATTGTGCAATTGTGTCTATCTTAAGTTATCAGCTCATCGTAATAAAGCGCACCAGTCATAAACCTTTTAATGTTTTGTTTTGTTTTGTTTTTACTTGGAATTTCAAGTAACCTTATGAGGTTCTACCACTCCGTTTCCCGAAGTTAATCAGTTTTATTGGTTGGAAACATGACCAGGACAAAAAAGTCACAGAAGGTAATTTGAGTGGGAAACAAATGGTGATTGTTGAAATGTCATCTATTATGGGGTCCTGGTGTACCAGTTTCACAGCATTTGATCTCTCTGAGTGGCGCCCTACACATACATTTATGATACTATGGTACTAATTGATCTGTAATAATAATGCTAATAGAACAGAAGGTAACATTGCCACTCAATTGAAGTAATCCATCTAACTGTTGGACCGGAGAATAAGCAAAGAAAAGTTGGTTGAATAAAATAGTCTCAACCAAGCCTAGTTTACATTAAATCCTCTCGCTCAAAATTACAGCATGTGTGACAAACTACGTGGAGCTTGAAAGATGACTAAATTTGCTCAGACTAACGTAAAAAGGAGATTGCTGGCTAACTACTTTGGCATGCATGTATATTCACCCTGATGGAACAACAAAATAATTACCAGTGGACTAAGTGTACAGCCAACACAACAGGTTTTTTTTTTCTACACAAAACATAAGAGACAAGCGAAAAATAATGTATGGAATCTGGCTTGCTTGCCTTTGCCTTGTTTGACCTTTTCAGTGTCCATTTAGAGGAGAGTACTGGACAGGTGAATCAGTCAAACTTGCTGACACACTCAAACGCATATTCCGTGTACGTGCACATGCTTTCAAATGGTCCAATATATCAATTCCACCTGTGAATGAATGATAAACATCTACGTACCACAAAAATGTAAACTGCTTAACAGAAGTATACCTCTATTGCCTTTGGGGGTTGGCAGGGTCAGTGAAAACCAGTGGCGGACCGTCAAGGCCTGCAAAGCCTTCTCTACTGGCCTAAAATATCTGAATCACAGACTGATATTAATTATTAATGAATTTCCTTTCATTACTTTTCCCCTGTTGCGCTGCTTCCAAATTTGTTTTTGTATTTAAGCATTTAACCAATCACATTTCAGCCATCATTTGTTACCAGGTTCAGAAATCTACCTGGATGCCTTATAGGACAACCGACGCCTCCGGACAAGTTGTGTCCATAATTTGTAAAATCACTTGAAATGACTTCTACTGAGCGTATTTTACAAAGATTCCACCACATACAGCTATATTTTACGTTTTAAGACTCGCGCTGAATATTCAGGAAGTCTTGTTTTCGAGTTGGTAACGATTCCAGACGTGACGTCACGTCTGGAACGCCCCTGACCGAGAAAACGACACACAATGCATTTTGGGTACTTTGTTTGGTCTGAAAACAACATGTTGATCCATGTTGATGGCGAAATTAGAAGGAAAACACATAAATAACGCGATGGCGAATCATTGTGTGTTGCACCAACACTACTATTTGATACTAGTTGACACAAATTCCCAGCAGACAAATCAGCCCATTTCCAATGGAGCTTGGGCGCCATCTTGTGCATTTTATGGGACGCCACATTGGAGTCCTGCCGGCTCGAATTGATCCGGAAGGACTTCTTTAATCGATTGCAAACATTTATGCTTTGCTCTTCAGAACTATTTGAATCATATTCATAACTGGATGAGTAACAAGAATGCAACTTCTCTGAATCTGAAGCCATTGTTTTGATTCTAGAGCAAGGCAAGACGTCCCGGCGTAACGTCACGAACAAAGGGGCGGGACCTTCTGAACCTCGGCATCTCCGAGGTCATTTTGAAGTAGTTTCAGGACACTTTAACTCATTTTTGTTGGTGTTTGGCATTTCACTAAAAATATCAGCCTGCGTGTTTTGGGTATTTTTGATGCTATAAAACGTTTTTCTGATGTCAGTTAGGAAACAAAAAAATGGTGTCGGTTGTCCTTTAAAGATCAGTTCTGCGGGCTCTGTTGCTTTAGTTTAACCAATCAGATTTTGTCGATGAAAAGGTGTCTTCAGCCGTCATCTGTACTTCTTTGAAGGTGTCGGACGTTTCGCAAACTAAATACATATTCTCGTTTTTTTCGCCGTTCATTTTCTGTTGGGGCTGCCGTTGGCGGAAAGCGCAACTTTGATTGGATGACACTGACCTAGGTTGGCCGAAAGCGCTTTTTTGATTGGATGATACTGGCCGTCATGTTGAAACAGGTAAACGGCCCTTTAAATGAGCCCAACGAGTACAGCTTGAATGCATCGGAGCATTCGCCTTTGAGGAGAGAAAAGGTTCTGATTCTAATTTGCAATGAAACAATACCATCGATGAAACAGCCGAATGTCAGTGACATTTTAACAAGCCCCATGTTAACGTTACCGTAAATATACTTCTGCGAAAAGATATTGCAGATAGCAAGTGTGGAAGCTTATGAGCGTGTGCAGGCTAGCTAGCAGTAACTTTTGGTTCAGTAAGTTCATTCCGATCGTTTGCCTGGATTTTTACCAACCACGAGGAACGGAAAACCATTCATGTTAATGGTGAGTACTAGCACAAAGTTAGTTTAAATGATACATTCTGACATTTGGTGGAAAAGTGGCCGTGCGTTTGTATGTGCGCGCATGCCCGTGTGTGTGTGAGCGCGCGCATGCCCGTGTGTGTGTGAGCGCGCGCACACGCGTGCGTGTGGCTCTCACTGAAAAACATTTCTCTTTTACGGCTCTCTTCGTCAAAAAGGTTCCCGACCCTTGCCCTATAGATATATCCCTATTGTCTGATCTGTGAAATATTGAATTTCTTATTTTTTAATTATGACAAAAGTATCGTCCACATGTATCTAAACATATAACACACACCTATATCTAAACCAGTGTCTAGGTTTTGTCCCCGGGAAGGACGTGAGGGCCTGTTTCTCCATCTCTTCCATGTACAGATTAGCCACTATGGGTGAAACTGGTGAGCCCATAGCACAACCATGAATGTGTTTGTAAAATTTCTCCATAAATTGAAAATACGTAGTATTAAGGCAGATTTCCAATAATTGGCGGTTTAAGTTAGGTTCTTTCATGCAGAGAAACGTCCGCCAGCAGTCTCGTCCTCACCACCTAAAAGCTAGCAACCACTCACTTGGCGACAATGAGGTTAAAATTTTAGCGAAAGAACATAGATGGTTTGAAAGGAGCGATTTTCATAAAACAGCTAAATCCTTCTTTAAACCGATATGGTGGGGTGAGGTTCAATTTGGATCGTTCGTCCAACAGCCTACTTAGGCAAAATAGGATTAGGAATACTGACGAGGTGATACCGGTAGAAGTGGGGCAATCAGGCCAGTCGTTAGTCAGAACAATAGGAATCAATCAGTGGAGCGGCAAGGGGTAGTCCTGTGCCCCCCCCCCCCAACCTGAGAGCAGGGACCTATCATAGCAGAGTCCGGCACCGCCATGTCTGGACAGTAGGGATATATATATATGGCCTAAACTACCAGTAAGACTTTAGTTTGCTGACGAAGTTTCTTGGATAAGAAACGAAACGTCCGACACCTTCAAAGAAGTACAGATGACGGCTGAAGAAACCTTTTCATCGATGGACCACTCCTGTACGACTGAGAGCTTACACAGACAATCAGATTTTGAGTTGGCAACACAAAAGGGGTACCAACGCCTTCTTGAAGGCGCCTGTCAACATCAGAGTTTTCGCAAAATGAGATTGGCTGGTCACAAGCCATTCATAGTTTGCGAATATTGCTCATACCACTCGCCTCAAGACGGACTTTTTAAGACACGATCGACATTAAGAAAGGTCGGTCAGTTATTTCCTGGCTAATGGTACCCTCTAGTGGACTTGTAGTCAATCAATCACAATCACAAACACTTTTTTCAGTCTGTGGATTGATTCAGACATAGCACTACTGAAGGCTGAGCTACGAAATGCACGGCTCGCCACTGGTGAAAACAGTTTTATGGCACTAAACACCTAAAATTGAATCTATTTACAATGATAAAATATCAAATCACATTTTGTTCATCCTGTTACCAAAAACTACAAAAACAGACAGCCTCTTCATCGTTTCCAAGTCTGTCAGAATGGATTTCATCCAGTTCACCGAGGCGCAGGCATTGGTAGAGATATGGTGGGTTTCCAGTGTGTGTGTGCGTGTGTGTGTGTGTGTGTGTGTGTGTGTGTGTGTGTGTGTGTGTGTGTGTGTGTGTGTGTGTGTGTGTGTGTGTGTGTGTGTGTGTGTGTGTGTGTGTGTGTGTGTGTGTGTGTGTGTTCTATAGCAGCGAGCTGGTGGGACTGCCGGGTAGAGGGGGGCTGTGGCTGTGAGAGG
The DNA here is from genome assembly GCF_051943395.1 of Hippocampus bargibanti. Classification (NCBI taxonomy): domain Eukaryota; kingdom Metazoa; phylum Chordata; class Actinopteri; order Syngnathiformes; family Syngnathidae; genus Hippocampus; species Hippocampus bargibanti. The sequence continues at coordinate 9,656,520 of NC_142736.1, read as the reverse complement.
GGCTGACGCGCGTGGGCAGTAGGTCATAGTGACTGGGGATGTGGCTGTGCCTGGGGAGGTCATAGGGATCCTGCGGGTAACTGGACACCACCACCCCTCCAGCTCCTGGGATGATACTGATGGTGGGCTCTGGGAGAGACAAAAGACCAATTGGATTGGATTGGATTGGATTGGATTGGATTGGATTTGCCTTTATTAGTCTCGCAGTGGAGAAATTTACATTTCACAGCAGCAAAGTTATGAAAGAAATGAAAGTAGAAAATGCTGTCATTTCTGCACCCCTTGAAATTGTGTACATACAGTAAAATATATTACACTTTACACGATAAACTCAGGAGAAAACAGTGCCGGATCCATGAATTGCATTTTATTAACTCATTCACTGCCATTCACAAATTTATTCGGGAATTGAAAATATGAGTGATTTTGTTCAGGTTGTGTTTTTTCATGCCTGGGTGCTGATAAAGCGCTGGCCATGGCCATGCTGCGCCTGTTTTCCACAAGAGGCAGCATTTCCCTTTTTTCCATGTTAGCGCTTTCTTCTAGCTTCAGCTGTTGTTGAAGCGCTATATAAACCAATATATTTGTATTGTGTGTTGTCATATTATTTATTTCTTTTTTTTTTGTTTTACTTTTTACTTTTACTTTTTGTTACTTCAGGGTTGAGTGAACGCTGGCGCGTGCGGCTGCCGCTACTCACCCGCAGAAAAAATATCCTGTGACTGTAAAGTGTCCTTGAGAGTTTTGAAAGGCGCTTATGAATGAAATGTATTATTATCATGTTATTTTGGACAGCTGCCCTCATTTCAAGCTCATATAACTCCAGACTGATATAATTTAGGAATTAACTCTTTTTCTGATCAAACAAGAGTCAAAGGTATCTTATGCTCAATGGAATGTTTATGTCGTCCTAAACTCAATATTATGTGGGACCCATAGTAACCACATTGTGGGTACTGGAATTTGAGTGACAATTAGTCATTCAATTAGTTAGTGACAGCAAGTCCTGAAGAATGAATGACTCTGTGTCTTTGTGTTGTCATATTTGTTAATTTTGTTTTGCCTAAGATGGCAGCGCGTGAACACGCAGCGGCTCCCCTTTCCCGGCAAATTGGCGTTTTCATGTTTATTATGTTTGTTAAAGTCGCTATAAGTGCCTTGCATGCTGGGTCCGAGACGACAGTAATTTCATCTGTGCTGTATGTCATGCATATTAGCATATTTGACAATAAAGCTGACTTTGACAATTACAAAAACCTTGGCACTGGAGTGGACATATTTTTGCACATGTGAATGAGTTCACAATATTCATTCTGTTTCTTTTATGCATCTTTTTTCACTATGTTTGATAAACTGCTGTAGACTGTATTGTGATGCAAAAAAGTACTTGCCCCGTTCCTGATTTCTTTTTTTTTTTTTTTTTTGCATGTTTGTCACATTGAAATGTTTCAAATCATCACACAAATGTAAATATTATTGATGAATCCATCCATGCCTTATCCAATCCGTGTCGCAGGGGTCCCTATCCCAGCTGTCAAACTTATTACAGTGCTACCTCGGTTTACGAACCCCTTGGATTACGAACTTTTTGGGTTACGAACGTTATATTTATGAAAATGTTACCTTGGCATACAAACTTTTTTGGGACACGGAGCTCAGCTCCGTTGGAGCTGCCTCAATATCGTTCGCAAACAAGCCCATTCGTCTAACAACAAAATGGCAGCCGACGTTTTTGTCCTCTATTCCCCAGACCCAGTCTTAGAAAATTAGAAAGTAGAAAATTATGTTTTATGCCGAGCTGGGAACGGATTATTCTCATTTTAATTGTTTCCTATGAGAAATTAATTTTTGGGATACACACTTCGTCTTTCACACTCTGTCTGGGAACCGATTAAGTTCTCCAAGCAGTTTTGTGTCGGAGAGTCCAAATTCAAGTGAAATATACCCATATTGTAGACATTCTTGGCAGGCACGTTGGTGCCGGAAGTGGTGATGATGGTAGCCGCACAGCAGTGTGACACATGTTGGTGGTGAGCAGGTGATTTCATCTCCACGTAGCTGCTCTCTGTGTGTTTGCATGCCAGAGCAGGTGGGTCGTTGATGGTGGCGTACGGGTTTTCGCTGTTGAGGGAGCATGTGCTGGACATGGAGCTCTTTATGTAGTCTAGGCAAAGAATGAACAGAAAAAAAGATTATTGCCCATTTTTGGACTTAGCAGAAATATCCATATCAGATGTATAACTTGTAGTAAATTCTAGAGAACATATACAAAAAAGATCAACATCAGAATTCAATAAAAAGGGTTAAAAGAAAGGACATTCGGAGAAGCTTGGAGAAAGAAGAGCAGACAGTGATAACTTTCAGTGAGGATAGAATTCTTTAGTGAGTATGGGGAAAGATTGGGGGTGGCACACGGAGGACAGGAATCGGTCGCAACCTGCAGACACAAACACATTCATGAGGAGTGGCGCACACACATGTCATCAGTCAGCAGCTTGAGGAAACATTAGGGTACAAATATAGATTGAGGACACTTTCAATTTGCATGCTGCACCTCTTTTGATCAACTTGTCTTATATTGTCCCATATTATGTCGGTCTTAGACTATTTTAACGGTGGTAACATTCACATCATATAGCCAGTGTTTGAAATAACGTCTGCCCGCAGGCGTACAACTTTTACGTCAGGCGTACAACTTTCAAAACGTCTCGGCCCGTGTGGCCGACAACTTCAAGAAAAAAAATAATATTTTTTTCAAATCAAACGTTTGTTTTATTCAAACCGCTACAAGCCACGTGGACTCCTCTTTCTAAGCACCTTTCAAAACTCTCAAGTACACTTTACAGTCACGGTATAGTCCGAAGCACGAAACAGGCTTCTGATTGGCTGCCGTGCCGAGTATGCAAATTGCCAAACGAATGTTCGTTTTTGCACGTGGACTGTACCTTAACTGTAAAGTGTACTTGAGAGTTTTGAAAGGCGCTTAGAAAGAGGAGTCCACGTGTCTTTTAGCAGACAACATAATGCAAACATTGCATTGTGCGGTAGGGAGTCGGTGGTGATGAGGTCACGAGTCAACGTCCTCGTCACACCGTACCTTTGTATTGTGGCTCCACTTGGTAACTGTAACGCCGGTCAATGCAGTGTACACCTGGATGGCAGCAACACATTATTTAAAACAAGAAAGAGAAGTCCGGTAATGAATACAATTATTTTTTATTTTTATTAATTCGTTATTATTTTGTTTAAGTTAAGGTGGATGTTGGTCTGATGATTTCAATTCTTGTATAGTGCTTTGAGGTGCCTTTTTTTTTCCAAAGAAAAGTGTTCAATTCATTGAAGCCTGATGAAGTTATAAAAGATGACTGACCCAACTCACTGAGGTTACAATAGGCGCCCCACTCCGGAGCACTGTTCCTGTTTCGTCGTTTGGCCTTCATCTAGGAAATAAAAGGATTTCATGCTATTATCATTTGTGATTCAGCCACAATGTGGCACAATGTAGCTTTTTGAACTTATGTGGCTCCCACATATAAAGTTCAAAAATCTAATTTAACTTACACGCTGCTGTACATTAATCTTATCAAAGGCAAAGGTAAAGGTTGCAAAAATATGCGCAACACTTTGCATGCAGCATAGTGCTCTGTTAATACAGTTGAGTTGATATCGGTGCAGAACTTGCATATTCTTACATGATTTACATTGTATGTAGTTTTTGGTTTGACTCTTATGGGAAACAGCATAGTTGTTTTCTGACCTGCTACTAAACAGTGTCATTGTGCAGCGCCCTCCGCAATTATTGGCTCCCCAAGTTCAGATGTATTTTTGTACTATATGCAGTTTTTTTCCTAAATGATACCGAAAAAGGGAGGAAAATCAGACCTTTATATTAAGTGCATTTTTTCAGTGGGAAAAAAATCCGGCAGGAACACTCATTAACCTTCATCGACCAGCTGATCGGCGACAAAAAGGCTCTGAGCGAACGATGCGAGGGCGTAATCACCGAGCTCAAGCTGTTGGACCACAAGTACACCAAGAAGATCTTGCAGATGCAGGAGCAGCATAAAATGGTGAGCGCCGCCTCACCCCTCGCTGGCCACCCCACGTCTGGCTTTCTTCTTCGCTTTATCTATTCGCTAGCTAATGGCTATCTATTTGGTGGCTAATGGCTATCTATTTGCTGGCTAATGGCTATTTGCTAGCTAATAGCTAGCAATTTGCAATCATTAGGTATTCGGTAGTTAGTAGCTATCCATTCGCTAGCTATAAGCTATCCATTCGCTAGCTATTAGATATCAATTCGCTAGCTATTAGATATCAATTCGCTAGCTATTAGCTGTCTGTTGGCTAGCTATTAGCTATTTATTAGCTAGCAATTAGCTATCTATTCCCTAGCTAGCTAGCTTGCTATCTATTTGAGTTACTTCAGGGTTGAGTGAACGCTGGCGCGTGTGTCTGCCGCTGCTCAACCACAGAAAAAAAACTTATCCTGTGACTGTAAATCATCATCATGTATTATTATTATTATAACCTCTCATATTTCATGTGTGTCCAGCAACTTTGCTGCTGTGAAATGTAAATTTCCCCACTGCGAGACGAATAAAGGCAAATCCAATCCAATCTAATCCAATATCTATAAAATCTCCCTCAATCATCCAGCAACCCGGCCAGGTCTTCTCTGCACTCTACTCTTCAGTCCTCTTCCACAGGGTTTCAAAGAGATTGAGGTATGGGGAGGAGCTTGATCTTGCCTAGTGAACCATGTCTACAATATTCGGTATGAGAGTAGGTATCTGCAATAAAAACTGGATTCATTTTCAGACTCTGAACACATGACCATGGGTGCCAAAAATGATGCGTTTGACATTTTTTCAAGAGTCGCGCAAGTCACGGACGGGAATCCCGGGGGCTACCCACGGGATAAGAGTCAACTTTACCTTTAATCGCAGGATTGGGGTGACAAATAACATAAAGTTCACAGTGTATAGAGGGGAGCAGGATTATCCAGGCCATTTTTAAAATAGCTGACATTATGGGCAATATGGGAGTGGGAGACATTCTGAAAGAAAGTGGGAATTGCTTTCACTTTATCACATTTTCTTGACTGCTTTATCCTCATTAGGGTTGCTGTGGGTGCTGGAGCCTATCCCAGCCGTCTTCGGACACTAGGTGGGGGACACCCTGAACCAGTTGCCAGCCAATTACAGGGCGCTGTGAAAAGAACAACCTAGGGACAATTTAAGGTGTTCAATCAGCGTGCCATGCATGTTTTTGGAATGTGGAAGGAAACCGGAGGACCTGGACGAAATCCACGGCCCGCAGAGAACATGCAAACGCCACACAGAGAGGCCAGAGCGGGACTCGAATTCGCGACCGTTGCACTGTGAGAACGGCATGCTAACAGTCTACCGGGCAGCCCTGGATTTATGATTATTTTTTTGTACAATGATGTGGGACGAGCACTGACATTTTTTTTCTGTGGAAATCATGGAGGTGAAAATCCACTCCCATGTCACCTTCTTGTGTGCGCTATACATTTTCCAGGAAGACGTGTGGTAGAAACCAAGTAGGCCCACCTTGCCGGAGCGCGTCTTGTCCGTTTTGGCGTAGTGGGCGGCGTAGGTGCAGGAGCCCAGTGTGTGATAGCTTGGGTTAGAGAAACAGCGGCCTACGGGGCTGTTACATGGTGACGACTCTGCGGAAGCGAGGAAGCCAGCGCTCTGAAGCCCTGCTGTCACCACATGACATCACCACATTCTCTATACATCATTGTTTTACACGTAGTCAACGCATAAGGTGGGATATGACAACTAGATTTAAAGGACAACCGACACCCCCAGACAAGTTGTGTCCATAATTTATAAATCACTTTAAATGACTTCTACTGAGTGCATTTTACAAATATTCCACCGCATATAGATATATTTTACGTTTGAAGACTCGCGCGGAATATTCCGGAAGTCTTGTTTTCGAGTTGATGACGATGCCTGACGTGACGTCACGTCAGGAATGCCCCTGACCGAGAAAGCGAAACACCATGCATTTTGGATACTTTGTTTGGTCTGAAAACATCGTGTTGATCCGTGTTGATGGCGAAATTAGAAGGAAAAACATAAATAACGCGATGGTGAATCGTTGTCTGTCGCACCAACACTACCAATTGCGGTAACACCATAAAAGCGAACATAAATTCTCAGCAGACAAATCAGCCCATTTCCAACGGAGCTTGTGCGCCATCTTGTGCATTTTTGGGGAGCTACATTGGAGTCCAGACGGCTCGAATTGATATGGAAGGACGTTAATCAATTGCAAACATTTATGCTTTCCTCTTCAGAACTATTTGAATCATATTCATAACTGGATGAGTAACAAGAAAGCATCTTCTCCGAATCTGATCTCTCTGAAGCCAGTGTTTTGTGTCTGGAGTATCCTGGCTTGACGTCACTTTAAGTCATTTTCATTTGTGTTTTGCATTTGACTGAAAATATCAGCCTGCGTGTGTGGGCTATTTTAGATGCTAATTTAAAGCAGATTCTTTACTTACAGACAGTGTAGGTGTTCAAATACCTAACATGTTTCGGCGTATTTTAGATGCTATAAAATGTTTTTTTCTGATGTCAGTTGTCCTTTAAATGTCTGGTAACTGATGTACAGAATTGCAACATAATAGAAAGACGCGACTTCTGGACAAAAATCCTTAAATGATGCTGAGGCAGTGCCTTATTTGATGATGATGGTGATGAGGATGGTGAACGTTGCAATGGAAGAATTGGATAAACTAATTCATCTCAGGTGCAGCATTAGCAGCAACATGAGGGTCAAGTAACCCACTAAATCAATGGTGTCAAACTCATTTTTTTGCCGCGGGCCACATTGTAGTGACGGTTTCCTCCCGGGGGCCGTTATGAATTTGAGGAAGCCATTAGAATGTTTAATCCCCTCCACCTATTATATATAGACTACGCAACAAATTAATGAAAAACTCGTTTTCAAATTTGATGCCAAAAATAATGGCTGTTTTACATGGCTGTTTTACATGGGACAATTTAAAATGTTGGTTCCCACTTTAGCAAGCATCATGGCACGTGACAGGCTTGGTTTCATGGGCCTAATGATGTGGCAGGCCAGATCTGGCACCCAGGCCTTGACTTTGACACCTGTGCACTAAATAGTAATTTGAAAGGTTACCAAGGAAGCAAAGGAAAAAAACTGGAGTTGAGACAACCACCATAAGTTTTTGAAAAAATAAGAGTGATCGAGAGAGAGAGAGGGATAGCTTACCAGAAAGGGAGTATTCAGTAGAATTGATGTGCAGCGCGGGTGTATAGGTGACATTGGGGACATGAGGGCCTTTCTCTCTCTGTCGGTAGCGCAAACAAACCACCAGAGCCAACATGGCCATGATGAGGAGCAGTAGAAAGATTATGCCCAGGATGGCACCGGCTGATTGCCGCTCTGATGCAAGAGCCGGACTGATCTTGGTATATGGGTTCAGCTCCTCCATCATCAGGGCCGCTGACAAAGAACATTGATGGCAAAACATGTCAAACTGTACTCCGGGTCTACAAACCTCTGAATGTTCCTGGGACCAAATACTGGACTCTACAATAACAATATTAATAATACATTACATTTTAAGAGCCTTTCAAAGCTCTCAAGGACACTTTATAGTCACAGACAATCATAGGTACTATAATAAATAAAATACAATCACAAATAGAACGCAATAACTAAAATATAATTATAAATAGAATCAAGACAGAGAGCTACACAGGAAATGCAATTTTAAATAGGTGGGTTTTGAGATGGGACTTGAAGGTGGGAAGAGAATCGATGTTACGAATGGTGGGAGGAAGTGAGTTTCCAAAGCTTGGGGGCAGAACAGCTGAAGGCATCGTGCTGCGATGGGCGAGTGGGGGGGGGGGGCACACACACACAGAGGTGGAGGCAGGAAGAGGATCTGAGGGAACGAGAGGGAATAGGTATTTGAAGAAGGTCAGATAGGTATGGGGGGGAGGGGCATGGTTATGGATAGCTTTAAATGTCATTACTTTTCCTTCCCGATGAGGCTTTCAGAGCCCCTTGGTCAGGGGTCGGGAACCTATGGCTCTTGAGCCATATATGGCTCTTTTGATAATTGCATCTGGCTCGCCGATAAAACTACATATTCTCGCTTTTGGAGGCTCGCAAATGGAGGCTTCTGTGTTATCTTAAAAAGTCCAAGATGGCCCCCTGAGTACGCAGCCATCAGCAAGTGGTTTCACGAGCTTTGCTTTTTTGTTGTTGTTGTTTTTGTCATTTTGAGTTGTTGT